>NC_134358.1:165737826-165742826 GCF_048569485.1 Anomaloglossus baeobatrachus | reverse complement strand
CCCGTCTGTTTTCTGTGTGTGTGTGGCCCGTCTGTTTTCTGTGTGTGTGTGGCCCGTCTGTTTTCTGTGTGTGTGTGGCCCGTCTGTTTTCTGTGTGCGTGGCCCGTCTGTTTTCTGTGTGTGTGTGTGGCCCGTCTGTTTTCTGGGTGGGTGTCTCCCATCTCTGAGTCACCTACTCCCTGATCATATGTTGAAATGGTTAGATAAATCCAATCTTTTGCAAAACCCATCTCACAAAAAAAAAATCTTTAATTTTCTTTTCTCGCAGAAACCAAACAGGGTTAAAAGCCCAATTTTCACCCCATCCAGTGGACGTCATGAGCATGGTCTATTAAACCTTTACCATGCAATGGAAGGCATCAATCACTTGCATATTATGGTAGTAAAGGAATATGAAATGCAACTGTACAGAAAGTACTGGTCCAACCACATCATGCTTGTGCTTCCTAGCATGTTTAACAATGCTGGAGCCGGTAAGTAAATCCAGTGTTGAATCTTTAATTGGTACTTTCGTCTTCTGTTTTGTTTGATTTTTTTCAATATAAAATTTTGTTAAAATGTAGGAGCTTCCAGATTCCTTATTAAAGAATTGTCTTACCATAACCTGGAGTTGGAAAGAAATCGTATGGAAGAACAGGGGGTGAAACGTCAGTGTCTGTGGCCACTCATTATAGTAATGGACGACTCGTGTGTTTTGTGGAACTATCATAGCAAATTGCCAGAGCAGTCAAGGTTAGCAGCTATATGTGTGTGAGTAAAACCAGAAGACCACAGTTTGCTCACAATGCTGATCATTATCTACTTCATATAATGTACTTTGGGGACATTTATATACATAACTTTTGTACCATCAAAAGCCATATCAAATATTATAGAATGTTCAATAGCAAAATTACTTATTTTTAAATTGTTAAATTGAATTGAAACTTATTCATACAATCGCTTTTTTTTATGCTGCAATTTCTTTTTTTTAATTTTTTTTTTTTATACTTCCTGGTGTTTTGCTTTGACAAAACTGTGATGGTCGTGTACTGACTACATGTTTTGTTTGTATTTTTTTTTGTTTTTTTTTACTTACGGATTTTGCACATCTAATGCAATTCTATGGGGAAAATCATAGTTAAAACTCATTGTACCTGCAAGGGAAATTGACATGATGTAGACTTCTTCGCACGTGCGCGCACACATCAGGTCAAGTTCTATTGCATAAAAACAAAAACCGCAGTGGACGTAAGATTTCTGTAAAGGCGATCTACTATGCTTGAACTGTAAGACACCTTTTTTTGAGCATCCAAAAGACAAAGCGCTAAAATCTCAAGGGATAGCTTAGGTTAAGTTCTCGCTATATTTGATGGGGGATAACTTATTGAACACTGTAGTCTGACCACAATACTAGGCTCTCCGACACTCCCACTGTAAATTAAATGCAGATGAGGTGCCTGCCTGTCCTCCACTCCATTCAGGCCTGAATTTGGATCGCTCAGAATTCCAATAGTTGACCTGCCAGCAGTCATAGTTATCACCTATCCTATGGTCCTATGGATCCAGCAGCATAACTAGTCTGGTGAGCCCCAGTGCAAAATTTTGCCCTAGGAACCACCAGCATATTCTTCCGATGTATCACCATTGTAGTGCATTGTAGATCCTATAAAGAAATGCGTACTCCCTCCCCCCCTCCCCCCAATGTAATGATATCCCCTATCCTGTAATAATAGGCCCATCCTGGACTCTTCCAGATATAATATTCCTCGACTCCTTCCTGTAATAATGTCCCTATCTTGGGCCCCTTTTAGTACTAATTTCCCCCATCCTGTGCCTCTTCTTGGTAAAATGTCCCCCATGTAAAGAAAACAAGCAAAAAGCTATTGCTGCCTTCCTCTGCTCCCACAATGCACGGTGTATTCTTCTATAGCCTATGCAGAAGCCAACGAATGACTTGTGTGCAAGCAACTGGCAGCACATGATGTCACTGCCATGCACCACCAGTGATTAGCATGCTGACGTCAGCTAGAGGCCTATGATCGGCGGTGGCATATATTGCAGTACAGGAACTTGGCAGGTCTCTGTGCCTCAATAGATTTTCAGCTGAATGTCATCAGGTGCACATCTAACTGAAATATCCACTGCCGGTGGCGGGCCCACCCTACAGTATGGGCCAGTCGCGATTGTACCCTCAATGACTTTGATGGTTACACCCCGACATGCATCCTTGTTGCATGGTGAAAACTTACAGTAACATGCCACTTGGAAGGAGGTGGTTCCCTATTGCAAATGTTTCAGATGTTGTCAAATTGCACACGGTCTGTATGATGTTTTTAATCTATTCTCCTATGTAAATTGTGTTTGCAGCCAGACAATAGAGACCAATTATGGTACAAGGAATGTCTCCCTAAAATATGTTATCCAACACATAGAAGCTACACCAAAAATAACCAGCTATGCAATGCTTGGAATTCAGAAATGGAACAGCAATATAAATTCCACCTTCCCTAAACGTCCATTCTCCAGGTGCCATATTCATGACTTCATACTGCTCAATGTAGAGCTTACCCAGAATGTGCAATATGATCTCAACAGGTTAGTACCAGGACTTAATATTTTGCTGCAAATTTAAAGGGTGATTTTATTTTTCACTGTTGGGCTATGTGCGCACTAGAAATGTGAAGTTTCTCAAGAAAATTTCTCGAGAAACTTCTGGGAGTGAAAGATTTCTGGATCTCTGGAAAAAATCCGCACCAAATCCGCATGCCGATTTGCCGCGGATTAGCCGCGATTTTGCCGCTATTTTCCCGCGGGTGGTTCCCTGCGGATTTTGCAGGCTGTACTGCCGAAATCCGCAGGATACCTGCGGAAATAATGGACATGCTCATTTCTTTTTCGCTCTATTGGGAGACCCAGACAATTGGGTGTATAGGCTATGCCTCCGGAGGCAGCACAAAGTATTACACTCAAAAGTGTTAAGCCCCTCCCCTTCTGCCTATACACCCCCCGTGCTCCCACGGGCTCCTCAGTTTTTTGCTTTGTGCGAAGGAGGCAGACATGCAAGCACAGCTCCACAGATTAGTCAGCAGCAGCTGCTGACTAGGTCGGATGGAAGAAAAGTGGGCCCATATAGGGCCCCCAGCATGCTCCCTTCTCACCCCACTTTTGTCGGCGGTGTTGTTAAGGTTGAGGTATCCATTGCGGGTACGGAGGCTGGAGCCCACATGCTGTTTTCCTTCCCCATCCCCCTTAGGGCTCTGGGTGAAGTGGGATCTTCTCGGTCTCCAGGCACTGAGACCGGGCTTCATCCACAACTCCTGTGGAGCCTGATGGATAGGAGCCGATACCGTTCAGGGACATGGCCCTGCATCTTAAAGGTACTCTGTATCCCTATGGGGACCGCGCACGGCATCACCTCAGCTTTGCTGGGTGTGCTAGTGCACCGGGGACCGCGGCGCTGACCGGGTCTATATGTGCCATTACACACTCAGCGTCGCTGAGTGTGTTTATATGTAAGGGCTACCGCACTGACCGCCGTTGCCACGGGACACTGCGGCGCGGCTGGGACTTGTAGTTCGCCGGGGACTTTCACGCGACTGCGCTTTTACGGCGGCCGCGTTTATTACTACAGTCCCCGGCTTCATTGCGGCCTAGTTTCCCTTTTTTTCTCCCGCCCTCAGCCCTGACAGGCAGGGGGAAGGGCGGGACGCTGCACGGAGCGAGCAGCAAGGAGGGCTGGAGTATGATTTACATGCTCCACTCCCCTCACTGTGCACAGTATGAGCGCCCGTTTCGCGCTCTTTCTAGGCCACGCCCACAGCTTCCTCAGCTCGTCAGGACGCCGCAGCCATTCCTGTCAGCTCCACCGACGCTGCAGAGAGGGACATATTCATGGGAGACCCAGACACGGTCTCTGGTGGCCTCACAACCGCTTAGGCGGCTGGTAAGCAGCACATGTGGTGCTAGCCCCATGGTGCTGTATTGTATTGGTACATTATTTGTGTACTGTATATAATTTACACTGTATGAGCACAGTTCTTTCTGGCTATATACCCTATTGTGTTACTCAGGGAAAACTATAGCATGGCGCCCACAAAAGGCAGGGGTGCCAAAACACAGGCTTATTATGTTGCCTGCGCCACATGTAAGACCCAGCTACCGGCAGGTTCCACTGACCCTCATTGTGTACAGTGTTCGACCCCTGTGACACTTCCTCAGCCGGATCCTCTGCTAAGAGGGGCCCAGGGGGAGCCACCTGTTGACAATGTCCAGGTGACGGGGACTGAGTTTGCAGCCTTTAAGGATCAACTCTCTGAGACTATGGCTAAGATACTAGAAGCCTTGCAGTCCAGACCGGTATCTCAGCAAAGGGACTCTGTTGAATCATTGTTCCCTGACCCCCCTCAGTTGGACCAACAATGTCCTCACGGGGTATCTCATACATCCCAGACGGAGGGTTCGGACTTAGAACCTAGCCCCAGATCGTCTAAGCGGGCCCGCTTAGAATTTCCCTCGACATCATATTGTTTAGGGTCTCAGCGGGGGGATTCTCTGGTTGATGATGCGGAGACAGCTGATCAGGATTCTGATCCTGGGAGCGCTCTCAATCTTAATTCTCCAGACGGGGACGCCATAGTGAATGATCTTATTGCATCCATTCATCAGTTGCTGGATATTCTTCCCTCAGCCCCTCCGGCGGAGGAGTCAGATTCTCAGCAGGAGAAATTTCGCTTCAGGTTCCCCAAGCGTACACAGAGTATGTTTCTAGACCACTCTGATTTCAGAGAGGCAATCCAGAATCACCATGCTTGTCCGGATAAGCGTTTCTCTAAGCGCCTTAAGGATACACGTTATCCTTTTCCCCCGGAAGTGGTTAAAGGTTGGATTCAATGTCCCAAAGTGGATCCTCCAATCTCCAGACTGGCGGCTAGATCCATACTTGCAGTGGAAGATGGGGCCTCGCTTAAAGATGCCACTGACAGGCAGATGGAGCTCTGGATGAAATCCATCTATGAAGC
>NC_134358.1:165548550-165737626 GCF_048569485.1 Anomaloglossus baeobatrachus | reverse complement strand
TTGTTTAGGGTCTCAGCGGGGGGATTCTCTGGTTGATGATGCGGAGACAGCTGATCAGGATTCTGATCCTGGGAGCGCTCTCAATCTTAATTCTCCAGACGGGGACGCCATAGTGAATGATCTTATTGCATCCATTCATCAGTTGCTGGATATTCTTCCCTCAGCCCCTCCGGCGGAGGAGTCAGATTCTCAGCAGGAGAAATTTCGCTTCAGGTTCCCCAAGCGTACACAGAGTATGTTTCTAGACCACTCTGATTTCAGAGAGGCAATCCAGAATCACCATGCTTGTCCGGATAAGCGTTTCTCTAAGCGCCTTAAGGATACACGTTATCCTTTTCCCCCGGAAGTGGTTAAAGGTTGGATTCAATGTCCCAAAGTGGATCCTCCAATCTCCAGACTGGCGGCTAGATCCATACTTGCAGTGGAAGATGGGGCCTCGCTTAAAGATGCCACTGACAGGCAGATGGAGCTCTGGATGAAATCCATCTATGAAGCTATCGGAGCTTCTTTTGCCCCAGCATTCGCAGCCGTATGGCCGCTACAAGCTATATCAGCAGGTCAAGCGAAAATTGAAGCGGCCGCGCCACAAGTGGCTTCCATTACCTCCCAGACCTCGGCAATTGCGTCTTACGCTATGAATGCTGTCCTGGACTCTGTGAGCCGTACGGCAGTTGCGACCGCCAATTCGGTAGTAGTCCGCAGGGCCTTGTGGCTACGGGAGTGGAAGGCGGATTCCGCTTCCAAAAAGCGTTTAACCGGTTTGCCAATTTCTGGCGACAGGCTCTTTGGCGAGCGCCTGGATGAGATCATCAAACAATCCAAGGGAAAGGATACATCCTTACCCCAGCCCAAGCAGAACCTCTCCCAACAGAGGAGAGGGCAGTCGAGGTTTCGGTCCTTTCGGGGCGCGGGCAGGTCCCAATTCTCCTCGTCCAAGAGGTCTCAGAAAGAACAAAGGAACTCTGATGCATGGCGGTCTAAGTCACGTCCTAAAAAGGCCATTGGGAGCACCGCTAACAAAGCGGCTGCCTCATGACTTTCTACCTCCTCTAGTAGCATCCTCGGTCGGTGGCAGGCTCTCCCGCTTTTGCGACACCTGGCTGCCACAAATAAAAGACCGCTGGGTGAGAGACATTCTCTCTCACGGTTACAAGATAGAGTTCATCTCTCGTCCCCCGACTCGATTCTTCCGGTCCTCTCCGCCTCCCGAGCGAGCCGAGGCTCTTCGGCAGGCGCTGGGCACCCTGAAGGCAGAAGGAGTGGTGGTCCCTGTTCCTCTTCAGCAACAGGGCCACGGTTTTTACTCCAACTTGTTTGTGGTCCCAAAGAAGGACGGGTCCTTCCGTCCTGTCCTGGACCTGAAACTTCTCAACAAACACGTAAAGACCAGGCGGTTCCGGATGGAATCCCTCCGTTCCGTCATCGCCTCAATGTCCCAGGGAGATTTCCTTGCATCGATCGATATCAAGGATGCTTATCTCCACGTTCCGATTGCCCCAGAGCACCAACGCTTCTTGCGCTTCGCCATGGAAAACGAACACCTGCAGTTCGTGGCACTACCATTCGGCCTGGCAACAGCCCCACGGGTTTTCACCAAGGTTATGGCTACTGTAGTAGCGGTCCTCCATTCTCAGGGTCATTCTGTGATCCCGTACTTGGACGATCTGTTGATCAAGGCACCCTCTCAAGAGGCATGCCAACACAGCCTCGACGTTACCCTGGAGACTCTCCAGAGTTTCGGGTGGATCATCAATTTTCCAAAGTCAAATCTGACACCGGCCCAATCGCTGACGTACCTTGGCATGGAGTTTCATACCCTCTCAGCGATAGTGAAGCTTCCGCTGATCAAACAGCAGTCACTACAGAAAGGGGTACAGTCTCTCATTCAAGGCCAGTCACACCCCTTGAGGCGCCTCATGCACTTCTTGGGGAAGATGGTGGCAGCAATGGAGGCAGTTCCTTTCGCGCAGTTTCACCTGCGTCCCCTTCAATGGGACATCCTACGCAAATGGGACAGGAAGCCGACGTCCCTCGACAGGAACGTCTCCCTCTCTCAGGCGACCAAAGCCTCCCTTCGGTGGTGGCTTCTTCCCACTTCATTATCGAAGGGGAAATCCTTCCTTCCCCCATCCTGGGAAGTAGTTACGACAGACGCGAGTCTGTCAGGATGGGGAGCGGTTTTTCTCCACCACAGGACTCAGGGTACGTGGACCCGGCAAGAGTCCTCGCTTCAGATCAATGTTCTGGAAATTCGGGCAGTGTATCTTGCCCTGAAAGCGTTCCAGCAGTGGCTGGCAGGCAAGCAGATCCGAATTCAGTCGGACAATTCCACAGCGGTGGCATACATCAATCACCAAGGCGGCACACGCAGTCGTCAAGCCTTCCAGGAAGTCCGGCGGATCTTGATGTGGGTGGAAGCCACGTCCTCCACCATATCCGCAGTTCAAATCCCAGGCGTGGAAAACTGGGAAGCAGATTATCTCAGTCACCAGGGCATGGACGCAGGGGAATGGTCCCTTCACCCGGACGTGTTTCAGGAGATCTGTTGCCGCTGGGGGGTGCCGGACGTCGACCTCATGGCGTCCCGGCACAACAACAAGGTACCAATGTTCATGGCACGGTCTCAAGACCCCAGAGCTCTGGCGGCAGACGCCTTAGTTCAGGATTGGTCGCAGTTTCAGCTCCCGTATGTGTTTCCTCCGCTAACACTGTTGCCCAGAGTGTTACGCAAGATCAGGGCCGACTGCCGCCGCGCCATCCTCGTCGCTCCAGACTGGCCGAGGAGGTCGTGGTACCCGGATCTGTGGCATCTCACGGTCGGCCAACCGTGGGCACTACCAGACCGAACAGACTTGCTGTCTCAAGGGCCGTTTTTCCATCTGAATTCTGCGGCCCTCAACCTGACTGCGTGGCCATTGAGTCCTGGATCCTAGCGTCTTCAGGATTATCTCAGGATGTCATTGCCACTATGAGACAGGCTAGGAAACCAACGTCCGCCAAGATCTACCACAGGACGTGGAAAATTTTTCTGTCATGGTGCTCTGCTCAGGGTTTTTCTCCCTGGCCATTTGCATTACCTACTTTTCTGTCCTTCCTTCAATCTGGACTGGAAAAGGGTTTGTCGCTTGGCTCCCTTAAGGGACAAGTTTCTGCGCTCTCTGTGTTTTTCCAGAAGCGCCTAGCTAGACTTCCACAGGTACGCACGTTCCTGCAGGGAGTTTGTCACATCGTTCCACCTTACAAGCGGCCGTTAGAACCCTGGGATCTGAACAGGGTGCTGATGGTTCTTCAGAAACCACCATTCGAGCCAATGAGAGATATCTCTCTCTCACGCCTTTCGCAGAAGGTGGTCTTCCTAGTAGCAGTCACCTCTCTTCGGAGAGTGTCTGAGCTAGCAGCGTTGTCATGCAAAGCCCCTTTTCTGGTGTTTCACCAGGACAAGGTGGTTCTACGTCCGGTTCCGGAATTTCTCCCTAAGGTTGTATCCCCCTTTCATCTCAATCAGGATATCTCCTTACCTTCTTTTTATCCTCATCCATTTCACCAATGTGAAAAGGATTTGCACTTGTTAGATCTGGTGAGAGCACTCAGATTCTACATTTCTCGTACGGCGCCCCTGCGCCGCTCGGATGCACTCTTTGTCCTTGTCGCTGGCCAGCGTAAAGGGTCACAGGCTTCCAAATCAACCCTGGCTCGGTGGATCAAGGAGCCAATTATCGAAGCTTACCGTTCGGCTTGGCTTCCGGTTCCCTCAGGGCTGAAGGCCCATTCTACCAGAGCCGTGGGCGCGTCCTGGGCTTTGAGGCACCAGGCTACGGCTCAGCAGGTGTGTCAGGCGGCTACCTGGTCGAGCCTGCACACTTTCACGAAACACTATCAGGTGCATACCTATGCTGCGGCGGATGCCAGCCTAGGTAGACGAGTCCTTCAGGCGGCGGTTGCCCACCTGTAGGAAAGGGCCGTTTTACGGCTCTCTTACGAGGTATTATTTTACCCACCCAGGGACTGCTTTTGGACGTCCCAATTGTCTGGGTCTCCCAATAGAGCGAAAAAGAAGAACGGAATTTTGTTTACTTACCGTAAATTCCTTTTCTTCTAGCTCTAATTGGGAGACCCAGCACCCGCCCCTGTTTTTTGTGTACACATGTTGTTCATGTTGAATGGTTTCAGTTCTCCGATGTTCCTTCGGATTGAAGTTACTTTAAACCAGTTTGTAATTATATTTCCTCCTTCTTGCTTTTGCACCAAAACTGAGGAGCCCGTGGGAGCACGGGGGGTGTATAGGCAGAAGGGGAGGGGCTTAACACTTTTGAGTGTAATACTTTGTGCTGCCTCCGGAGGCATAGCCTATACACCCAATTGTCTGGGTCTCCCAATTAGAGCTAGAAGAAAAGGAATTTACGGTAAGTAAACAAAATTCCGTTCTTTCTCAAGAAATTTTCTCGAAATTCTTCTCAAGGAAATTTCTTGAGAAAAATCCGCACAGTGCGCACAGCTATTTTTTTTTCTCATAGAATTTGCTGGGAAATGTCTGCACAAAGATTGCAGACATTTCTCAAGAAATTTCCGCGGCAAATCCGCGGGTAAAACTGTCTAGTGCGCACAGAGCCTTATGCGAACTTTCCATGTCCAGTAATCATCCATTAGAACGGATTCAGGAGCAATCCATTAGCAAAAAAAAGTTGTGCGGACAGAGCTTTTTTGTCTTTGTAATGTTTTAAAAAAACTTTTAGTCTATGAAAAATGGATTTTAATAGCCATTCGTTTTTCTTTGTAAACTGATTTGTTTTTTGCTTATTGGATCAGTTTCAAATCTAAGATAATGTATGGATAATTAGTGGATCCATTTACCATAGACTTGGATGTTTAACATAAAAAAAAAAATCCAGCATAAATTTGTTTTTTAAAAATGCACAAGTTGTGTGCACAATTTTTTGGGACAACGGATTGCTTCTGTATCCTTTCTAACAGATGATTACTGGACATGTGAACTTTGCTTTAGACTGTTAATATTCTAAAATATCCAATAATGATCTGAATATTTTTTCAAAGACAAAATTGTTCTCACTTTATCATGGGTGTTCAAGATTAGGAAAACATGCAGCTTTCTTTGATGCCAAAGACTAGGACATTGTACATGAGCAACATTGTTGGTGAAGCTAGTAGTGTAAGTTTCTTATATATGTACGCATTAACCAAGATTAAAAATGGTACAGCAGAATATAGCTGGAAAAAACCCATATAATAGTGTGTGTGTGTGTGTGTGTGTTTGTTTTGTTGTTTTTGTTTTGTTGTTTTTGTTTTGTTGTTTTTGTTTTGTTGTTTTTGTTTTGTTGTTTTTGTTTTGTTGGTTTTGTTGGTTTTTTTTTCCAGCTATAGTCTGCTGTACCATTTTTAACCTTGCTCAATTAAGCATTGGTTCTGCTCCCGGAATCCCTTCTTAAAATCCCATTTTTGGCTTTCTTCCAAAGCCACGCCACACCTTTCCAAAGGCGGTGTGTGGTACTGCAGCTTATTCTAATTCACGAAGTGTTGCAAAACTGCAATACCAGCCAAAATCCAAGGACAGGTGTGTGCAATGTTTCTCTAATCCTGAACAAGAGCATTTAAATATTTTTGTATTTCGCATTCCACAAGGAGTCGAATCTTTTAAAGCACTATTACACTGCTGGAGTGCTCCTTCAAAAAGTTCCCTGATGTCTGCCTTATAGTCCTCCTATGGCGGCTCAACTTTTTTTGGGGGTCTTACCCCGGTTCTGTGGTACAATCTTGTGCCTGTAACTTCTGACTCCCTGGAAGTCAGAAGTTACATCACAAGCTCTCAATAAACGTTGAGAGCTAGAACGAGGCTCTCATTGCGTTGTATTGAAAAGTGACATCAGGCACACTCCATGAAACAGAGCTGCCAGCAGGTCATAAATCCCCGGAGACTGACTAGACTAGAGCGTCTGCGATAATAGAAGACAGTGGCAGATGATTATAAAACTGTGTTTTTCTCTTTTCTAACTCCCCAGCCCAGAGTGTTGCTTTAAATCATATTTTAAAGTGCATGTGTTTTGGTGTTAATGGTTTAGCCATCTTCAACAGATGGTAAATTATGGTACATTTTAAATGTGTATTGGAATGCAAATGTATCTTAAAGGAGTATACCCTAAGTCATTTGGTGCTTGTTTACCAGCCTGTTTCGATACATGTAGACAGAATGATTGCTAATACTCTCATTCTGTCTTCATACAGTATCATGCTGTTGGAAGCACGGTCCATGTTTACACTGGTAACCATTTTTTATTATTTTTTTTTCCTAACCTTAAGGATCTGATCTTCCAATAACTGAGTGTTGTGGTCTATTGTTGGGTAATTGCTGACTTTCCTTTCTACAAAAGCTTGTTTGCCTATTGTCTACCCGTCTAAGTGCACAACTAGACACAAGTGAATGTAGCCGCCCATGCATATTAGACTAATGTTGGCCCACACTACCAATATCTACAGGAATGGCCAGCACTCTATGTATGGGTGGGCCAGCCAACAGAGTATGAAATCGGACATGTCAATTGACGTCTCCCCTGTCTATGATCATTTGTTTCCCTGGAAATAACTGTTGACTGCTTTCTCATAGCACAGGAGAACTTGGCTATGTATGAGAGAAACAACCAAGATGTATTGTTCAGCTGACATCCATCTAATGTGTATGGGGGCATTTTGTCTTGCTCTGTATGAATGATCATCTGTTTATTTCAGATACTTTTGTGAGGATATAGACTTTAACCTTCGAGCCAATAGTGGGGGGCTGCTGATTTGCCGCTTCAACAACTTCAGTCTCATGAAAAAGCACATTCACGTAGGAGGGCACAAGGACTTCATTGTCAAGCCGAAGATTATGGTATGAATGAGGCTGATTTGTAATAGACTTAACATAATTCTTAAATGTTTGTATTCCTCACATGGTCAGTGGCCATATTCCTAAAGACGTCTTCTCTGTAGTGGATGTCTGTAGACTAGTTATGTCGTAGTTATAAAGAAGTGTCATCACTGCTGAGTAGTCCTTCCCGTGCATCATCACACAGCAATTTGTTTATTTTGGGGGGTTTTTGCTTTAGTTTGGATTTTCTAGGCATTAGTATCCGTGTATAAAATGACATGATTAATAGCTATTCCTTCTGTTCTGTCCAGGTCACAGAAAGCACTGCTCCCATTTCTACTTTGCAGTATGTGTGCGCCCCAGACAGCGAGCAGACTCTCCTGGCGGCACCGGCTCAATTCCTCCTTGAGAAGTTTCTTCAACACAGTTCTTTCAAGCTGTTCCCAAAGGCTCTTAATAATCCCACAAACCCATTACTGGCCATAGACTGCTACTTAAATCTAGGACCCGAGGTGAAAATAATAACAAATATGGTGTACAATCGTTATATTATTTTCCCATGCACCCTACCCAATCTTTAATCTGAAGGGATTAGCGATGTGCACCCAGAACTGCTCATGGTTCTGGGTACATATTGCACCGGACAGGTTCCCTTTTAATATTGATTTGCTGAGAAAGCACAGTATAAAAGGTGTCTGCCTTGCGTGCACCCAGGTTGTATAGTAATGCCCTGCCTCTCTTTGCAGGTATCACTGTGTTATGTGAGCTCTAGACCACACTCTGTGAATGTCAGCACTGAAGGGGTGGAGTTCAGCGGTCTTCTCCTGTATCTGTGTGACTCCTTTGTGTGCTCAGCAATGCTTAAAAAGTTCAAGTTTCTTAAGGGTATGTGATATTTCAATCTTTAACCATTACCACTTTTAAGATTTTATTCTTGTTCTGTGCTCTAAACATTCGTCATGTTTTTCCATTGCCAGAGTATAATAATGGTAACTGATTCTTCATTACTTTTGAAGGTGCCACTCTTTGCGTGATCTGTCAGGACAGGAGCTCCCTCAGGCAAACCATTGGGAGGTTGGAGCTTGAAGATGAATGGCAATTCAGACTACGGGATGAATTTCAGACTGCTAATAGTATTGAGGATAAACCACTCTATTTCCTTACTGGACGCCATATTTGAGTTGGCGGGAAATACTTTTGGGACATACTGAGATAAAGCCTTGGCACAATTGACATGGAACATGTGCAAATGGATTGGGGATCCTATACAAATACTTGGATTTGTTAAAATGAGGCTTTTCTCTTCACCCCGATATTTATGGACCAATGATGTCTACAGAGCGGTTACCCCAACTGACTTGGATGGTCTTCATTAATCTTGTAGACTTGTGTGTTGGATCAATGGATCTCTTGCAGACATTATCTCAGGGGTTCATTCTTACCAAAAGGACAGCGGCACAATCTCTTCCTATTTCAGTGTTGAATTTTTTTTATATTGTGAACAATTGTGTTTTTGTTTTGTTTTTTTCTTTAATCAAAGAGGCAAAATTACCACGAGGTCATCGCCAATAATACGCTACAATTCACTTTAAATCTGGTGTCTCTTTACTAGGATCATTTGTGTACCATTTATCCCTTACGTTGCCCTAAAACATGAACAGCAAAAAGGCAATATCATATGTAGCAAACATTGTTTTAAGGGAACTTGTCAGGTAAAATAAAAAATGCTATTAACCTTCAGATATGGGGTTAATTTGCAGGTTAATGGTGTTCTGAAGATGTCCAGCGCCTGCACTGTGGGCCCCGATACTGGGAGCAAATGAACTTTATTCCTCCCGGCAGTCTCAGGCTTTCAGTTCTAGGGGTGGCTCTACTGACAGTTTGTCACCGCTCAGTGCATAGTGAGTGGCGGCTGTAACCACGCCCCCGACACAGACTGACAGCCGGCTCAGCACTATGCACAGACTAGTAACAAACTGTCTGCAGAGCCTTTCTTATGATTCAACCTGAGGCTGTCTGGAGGAATAAAGTTAATTTCCTCCAAGTAGCAGGGCACAGTGCGGGCACCGGGTAGCTTCAGAACTCTATTAACCTGCAGGCTAATAACGGTTTGGGGTTTGTTTTTTTTTTACCTGATGGGTTCACCTAAATACTTGCCTTTTCATTAAAGAGTTGGCGCACTAAAAAAATATGTTCATCGAATTATAGCCATTCTGTAGGCAACGTCTGACATCCCCACATGGCTTTTAGACAACCTGCTGTTTCATGTCTTTTCATAATTTATGCTTTGCTATCTACAAGTGCCATAAATATGGGCCAATATCAAAATTATTGGAAATTTGAAAGAATCGGACAACTCCTGGTTTATAGATCAATTGGTCAAAGGCTGACATATTTAATAGTGATGCATTTATAAGGATTAAAAGGGATGCAAATTAAAGGGAATCTGTCACCAGGTCTTTGCTCCCCCATCTAAGAGCAGCATAATGTAGAGACAGAGACCCTGATTCCAGCGATGTGTCACTTACTTAATTATTTGGTGTCATTTTGATCAAATCAATGCTTTTCTCTGCTGTAGATCTAGCAGTTTTATGCAGAGCATGCATGAATATGCTGGACTACCTGTCAGCAGGGCAAGTAGTCCTCTAATGATATATAAAATCACTGTTTATTCAGTAGATTATCAAAATTATACTAAGCAGCCCAGTAATTGACACATTGCTGGAATCAGGGTCTCTGCCCCTATGTTATACTGCTCTCAGATTTCGGTAGGTGGCAAAAACCTGGTGACAGATTTGTCTTTAAATGTAGTTGCTCAGAGAAGCCTTCATATTAGTAATCATGGAAATCTGTTATTTCACCTTTCATCAGAAATAATTTATGCACAAATGGAACCTTCTTCAACATATGAGTTAGAATATTGCATGGTTTGGGCTTTTGTTTTTCATTTTTTGTTGCCATTTACACTTTACATTTTTGTAAAGCATCTAGCCGCTTATTGTCCTAAAAATTTGTGTTAATGTCTATAAAAAAAAGTTTACAAAATTAGAACAAAATATTTAATATATTAGAAAGAAAAAAGTTTTGCAAATTTGTATCTTACACTAAATTGATTTTTGTTGCACTCGGGTTTTAAATTAATGTAGTCTTTGGAGTCATTTTTGTTTTACTCTGCACGGTGATCTTGCCTTAGGGTGTGCGCCTTTAATGCTCTATTTTTTTGGGGACTTTTTAAGAACAAAAGTGGTCACCATGTGGTTTAGGAATCTGTCTTAGTACTGGAATTTTCCAAAGAGAATCCAGCGAGGGTTTTGCATAGACTTAGATTTCTAATTTGTATTTCTGTATTGTGAGGATGACTGGGTTGAGATGTTTGCAAGTTTTATTATTTTTATTTTTTTTTTGTCATTTCTTTTGGGTTCACATTCTGCGAGTTCATTAACTTGGCCACCTACATAGAGGAAAAAAAAAATTATAATTATTTTTTTTTTTTTTTCAAGCTAAAAGTTTTGTTTTAGATGGAAAAAGAGAAAACAAAACAAAAGTAAACATTTGTGCATCCAGTCACTAAAATAAATGCAGACTGCTAACGCCCTACAACTAACCTATCCTTCCTGCCGGCCATTCCTGCAGAGCTGTATGTTTTCATCAGACCTGTTGTCATTTTCTGATTTGCACTAAATTCATTTGCAGGCAGGGATTCATCTGTTCTGTAGGGCACGTTGTATTGTGTTAAAGTGGCATTCACTCAGTGTTTTTAATATGCCCACAAACTCTGGTAGACATTGTATTGCCTCCACCAAAGAGAAATTAGATTTTAATTAATGCTTGTAATTGTGGCAGAAATTATGCCAATATTGCCTAAGAAAAAATATCCGTAATGAATGTAAAGCTGAGGATCTATTGCTGTATAATCATGCCTGTTTTGCTGTAGCTTCTACCACTGGTTCTTTTAACTAATGGAAGTCTTTAAATGCTGCTTAAAGAGGACCAGCCACCAGGATTTTCATATATAAACTAAAGCCAGTGCTAAACTGGTGCGATCATGCCGATTCTATACATACCTTTAGTTGTAAGATCGGATGTGTACTTTCTGAAATACAGGCAAGTAAAGTTTGTGAAATGCACGGTTATTTGATTGATAGCAGCTACAGAATATCTAATAGGTGGGTTGGGTTTTGCTAGTTATTCCCACCCCTGCCTGTCCTTCCTCCCCTATCTCTTATTACAGGTGGATGAAGGAGGGAGGAAGGACAGACAGGCGGGAATAACTATCAAAACCTGACCCGCCTGTTAGATATTCTGTAGCTGCTATCAATCAAATAACAGTGCATTTCATAAACTTGCCTATATTTCTGAAAGTACACCTCCGATCTCACAACTAAAAGGTGTGTTTCAAAAGTTTTTATTGGTCTCTGAAAGTGAACAAGTTCCAACAAAAGCTTGTGCATTTTGTGTATATAATGATGATAAAGCATTAGAAGTAACTATATCAATTAACAAATTATGTGGGGGGGTGGCGGCGTATGGAAGATTGGGGGACAAGGAAAGGATTAGGGAAAGAGAGCAACTTATTGGGGGTAATAGAGGAACAAGGGAGGTAAGATTGGGTGGGAAGAGAAGGGTAGGAGGAGAACCATCTTGATCAAAATATGTACAAAATTATGAAACAAATATGGCTATATTAGTAACAGCTTAGTAATAACTCACAGTAATTGAAAACAGAAGAGTTCATAAGTGTGAAAAAAAACAAAACAATGAAAAAAACACAAAAGAAAAAACAAACTTTAATGGGAGAGAAGAGGGGGAAGGAAATTAGAAAAGGGAGAAAGAAGGGAAAGGGAAGGTGATTCATCGTTTCTAACGTCGAAGACCTGTGTTAGAGTAGAGTTAAGTGAATTTATATCAATAAATCAGGAATACATGAGGTAATTAGTCTTGGTTGATAAAAGATCTCCAAGTGCTCCATCTTTTATAATAGGAGTGGAAGAGGTTATTATATATGGCATGTGTTCTTTCATAATCGTGATGAGTTGATACTGAATGGATAACGTCAGATATTGTTGGAACATTTCCGGTTTTCCCAACTACAGGTATGTATAGAATCAGCCGGATAGTGCCAGTATAGCACTGGCTTTAGCTTATATAGGAAAATCCTGGTGATTGGTTCTCTTTAAAAGATAGTTTGACCAAACAGATGGTGAATTTCGCTTCACTAGTCAGTCTACCTCATGCTTTTTTTAAACGTGTGCAGATTTATTAATTTTTGTCATTTAATTGAACTGTTTTTGACTGTATTAAAGTTGTTTACATGAGTGGTGTTAATTTGATATTATTTTTGTTCTAATAAGCTATTAAAATTAAACCTAAAGCAAAAGTTTCTTTCCATCCGGACTGCTCTGGTCTCCACCATTCCTTAGTGCTGGGCATAAAGTGGGGATTCCAGATTCCTGAATGACTTCATAAAAATGTTCTAAATGTTTTTGCCTTTGCAGTTGACAAATATCTCGACTGTATAGCCAGCATACATTATTGGAGCTGGTCAAAAATGACGAGTTTTCTACTTAAAATGGTTTCTGGAGACGTTTTTGGAGTTTTGTTTTCTGTAATGGTTTTAAAGAGTTTAAGCATTTTTTTTTTTCTGTTCATCAAAGGGAATCTGTCACCAGGTTTTTGCTACCTCATCTGACAACAGCATAATGTAGAGACAGAGATCCTGATTCCAGTGATGTCACTTGCTGAGCTTTTTTTCTGTGATTTTGATAAAAAAAAAATTTTCTTCTGCAGATCTAGCAGTTATACAGAACTCATGAATATGCTGGACACAAAGTAGTCCTGTAATGATAATATACTGCTGATTTAAACACTGATTTTTATCAACACTACACTAAGCAGCCCAGTAAGTAACACACCACTGGAATCAGGATCTCTGCCCCTACGTTATGCTGCTCTAAGATTAGGTATTAAACACCTGCTGACAGATTCCCTAGAAGTGTTTGTTTGGGGTTTTTTTTGTAGTCTTATGATCGGAGAGCAACTTGCTTGGTGTGAATTTAATCAGAAGCCACTTCAAGGAAGTGACATGCACTTTCTTTTCTTCAACTAGGTGTTGTTCAAAACCTGAATAAAGAAGAAAAATATTGAAATTACTGAACATTTGAACACCAAAGTCATTTTATAATAGAAATGATTAAAGGTTTTTGTTTAGCAATTTTAAATGAATTTTTTTAACCCATCTACGACAAAGGACATACTGGTACATCCTTGGTCGCCTCCTTCCGGTTACCGGGGCTCCAGCGGCGAGCCTGCGGTAATTTTTTTATTCCTACTGTGCACATTATCCCTGCACAATGATACTCAGTCACTTACTATGCATGAAGGTGAAAGGTGAAGAACCTCCCAACCCGCCATGCTATACTAATGTCATATAATATTAACCTCTTCCACTGTAGGTGCGCATCAACGCTTGCTGGACTTTGTGCATCGTTGACGTTTCTCTACAGTTAGCGGTCAGGTTTAGATTGTGACCCCCATAGTCCCACAAATGCCAGGATTCCGGTGCAGAACTCTAGTTCTGACTGGCAACATCAGGACATGCTTAGATCAGGTTATGATGTTAACCCTGTGCTATCTTGTATATACCACAATTGCTATTAATCGTGGCATATGGAAGTTTGTGAGAGGAAAAGGGCTACCTATAAAAACCCTCTAGCACCCTGAGACATGATCACAGTGGAACCGGGCGTTGTCATGGCGCCTGGAGGTCAAATGATGCAATGTACAGTAGCCAGTTAGACTCAGCCAGAAGCACGGTCTAACAGGCGATCTCTGTGTAGCACTGACTGTTAGGTGTAATATACTGTAAAGCCTGTGCATTGCAATATATAGTACACCAGGTATCAAACTAATAAGTTTTTAAGTTAACGTTCCAAAGTGGGACTTAATAAAAAAGAAAAGTTGTGCAAATATTTAAAAATCACAAAATAAAGAACAAAAAATATACCAATAAATACACACATTTATGTGAAAGCAAAAATAAATAAAAGTACACATTTTTTTTTATTGCTGCATTTGGAATGACCCGATCTATAAAACTGTCATACTATTTAACCCCTTCAGTGACTAGTGAAAAAAAGTTGCAAAAAACATTTTTTCTTTTTTTTCATCATATCGCAGTATAACTTAAATAGAAATATCATTGAAAACTTCTTTCCACAAAAAACAAGCTGCCATACAGATCCATTAGCGAAAAAATAAAAAGGCTATAGCTCTCAGAATATAGCAAATTGTTTTTGCAGCAAAACATAAAACCATGATTATAAATGTGGTATCACAGTTATCATACAGACCCGAGCAATAAACCTGTCTTTATTACACCATTCACTGTTTGATAAAAGTAAAAGAATACAGTTAGGTCCAGAAATATTTGGACAGTGACACAAGTTTTGTTATTTTAGCTGTTTACAAAAACATGTTCAGAAATACAATTATATATATATATAATATGGGCTGAAAGTGCACACTCCCAGCTGCAATATGAGAGTTTTCACATCCAAATCAGAGAAAGGGTTTAGGAATCATAGCTCTGTAATGCATAGCCTCCTCTTTTTCAAGGGGCCAAAAGTAATTGGACAAGGGACTCTAAGGGCTGCAATTAACTCTGAAGGCGTCTCCCTCGTTAACCTGTAATCAATGAAGTAGTTAAAAGGTCTGGGGTTGATTACAGGTGTGTGGTTTTGCATTTGGAAGCTGTTGCTGTGACCACACAACATACAGTCTAAGGAACTCTCAATTGAGGTGAAGCAGAACATCCTGAGGCTGAAAAAAAGAAAAAATCCATCAGAGATAGCAGACATGCTTGGAGTAGCAAAATCAACAGTCGGGTACATTCTGAGAAAAAAGGAATTGACTGGTGAGCTTGGGAACTCAAAAAGGCCTGGGCGTCCACGGATGACAACAGTGGTGGATGATCGCCGCATACTTTCTTTGGTGAAGAAGAACCCGTTCACAACATCAACTGAAGTCCAGAACACTCTCAGTGAAGTAGGTGTATCTGTCTCTAAGTCAACAGTAAAGAGAAGACTCCATGAAAGTAAATACAAAGGGTTCACATCTAGATGCAAACCATTCATCAATTCCAAAAATAGACAGGCCAGAGTTAAATTTGCTGAAAAACACCTCATGAAGCCAGCTCAGTTCTGGAAAAGTAATCTATGGACAGATGAGACAAAGATCAACCTGTACCAGAATGATGGGAAGAAAAAAGTTTGGAGAAGAAAGGGAACGGCACATGATCCAAGGCACACCACATCCTCTGTAAACATGGTAGAGGCAACGTGATGGCATGGGCATGCATGGCTTTCAATGGCACTGGGTCACTTGTGTTTATTGATGACATAACAGCAGACAAGAGTAGCCGGATGAATTCTGAAGTGTACCAGGATATACTTTCAGCCCAGATTCAGCCAAATGCCGCAAAGTTGATCAGACGGCGCTTCATAGTACAGATGGACAATGACCCCAAGCATACAGCCAAAGCTACCCAGGAGTTCATGAGTGCAAAAAAGTGGAACATTCTGCAATGGCCAAGTCAATCACCAGATCTTAACCCAATTGAGCATGCACTTCACTTGCTCAAATCAAGACTTAAGACGGAAAGACCCACAAACAAGCAAGACCTGAAGGCTATATATATATATATATATATATATATATATATATATATATATATATATATATATATATATATATATATATATATATATATATATATATATATATATATATATATATATATATATATATATATATATATATATATATATAATGCACACACATTGCTGTTTCATGCTCACTCTGCCTCATAAAAATAAATCCAAAAGTGTACTGTGCCCAAAAATGGTACCGGAATGTCAACTCATCCCGCAAAAAACAAGCCCTCACATGGCTGGCCGCAGAAATCTAGAAAAATTATAGCTCTTAAAAACCATTTTCACAATCATATTTTATTTTATTTTATTTTTTATAAAAAAAAAAAAATAGAGAGCCTAATCACTTATTGAATTTCTGATTCTTGGGCCTTTCTGGATGTACCAGATCGCCTTAGTCAGGGTCCATTCTTGCATCCACAAGTGACGAGGCTGCATTTGACAACCTGCAATTTGAAAGATGGCTTCTAATCCAGAATGGATTTTCTCCTAGTGTAGTCTCCACCTTGCATAGAGGTAGAAAACCAGTAACAAGAAGAATTTATGGTAAGACCTGGAGGAAGTTCCTGTCCTCCTCGCAGGGGTCAGCCAGGTGACTAGGTCCTGGTAGGGTTTATCCTAGAATTCCTTCAAAAAGGTTAGACTTGAGGCTAAACCCCCAGTACTCTCAGGGTGCAGGTATCGGCCTTGGGGACTTTATATAATTGCAATCTCGCAGGCAACAGATGGCTTGTTAGATTTATCAACCCATGTGATAGTAGTAGGCCGGTCCATATTCCTAAAATGCCTTCCTAAGGTCTGAACTTCATGCTGGAGGCTTTAACGGGGGCTCCCTTTGAACCCTTATAGTCTGCGACAATTAAAACCAACACTCCAGGTGACTTCGGCCTGTAGGGTTATGGATATCCAGTCCTTATCAGTGGATCCCCTTTTATGCAGTTGTTTGATAGAGTTGTTCTAAGACCAGACCTGGCCGAAGGTAGCATCTGGAGTTTATATCCGGGTAGGACTGGTGAACCGAGTGACATCACTGCTGCCACCCGGGTCCCGCTTGTCAGGGTTTCCCAGAGCCTGGAGAGATCAGACATGTTTTCGGTCTCGCCAAGCTCTGATGTAGTGGAGCTGAATTGTCTTGGGACCTTGTGTGGATTAAGTCAGACCTGTACGGAAGTTTTTGGTATTAATAAAGGGGTGGAAAAAATCATTCAAATGTTCATTGGCAATATTCAGACGGGCTTGCACATGTGCCTTCTTGAGCAGTGGGACTTTGTGGCCACTGCAGGATTTCAATCCATTACACCATAATGTGTTACCAATAGTTTTCTTGGTGACAGTGGTCCCAGCTGCCTTCAGATCATTAAGTTCCCCCTGTGTAGTTTTAGGCTGATCTCTCACCTTCATGATCCTGGATACCCCATGAGGTGAGATTTTGCATGGTGCCCCAGATCGATGTGGGTTGACACTCATTTTGTATTTCTCACATTTTCTTACTATTGCACCAACAGTTGTCTCCTCACCCAGCGTCTTACTTATGGTTTTGTAGCCCATTCCATCCTTGTGCAGGCCTATAATCTTGTCTCTGACATCCTTAGAAAGCTCTTTGGTCTTGCCCATGTTGTAGTGGTTAGAGTCTGACTGTCACCTGTATAAAAGACTCCTGTCCACAGATTCAATTTAAGACAGCTGTCTTTAATGCACATAAGTTGATTAGGAGCGTCTAAGTGGTCTGTAGGAGTCTGAACTCTTAATGGTTGCTAGGGGATCAATTATTTATTTCGCTCTGCAAAATGCAAATTTATGCAATGTGATTTTTCTGGATTTTAATTGGGATATTCTGTCACAGTTAAAATTTAACCTACCCTTAATTTATACGCTGCTCATATCTGTCAGTGGGCAAACTTACAAAATCAGCAAGGGATCAAATATTTCCCCCACTGTACCAGGAGGGGGACAGATACCAAGGGGATAGTATACATCAGGAGGGTCCTGCCAGGAGGACAGTATACACCAGGAGGGGCCCAGGATGGTTATAATATATATATATATATATATATATATATATATATATATATATATATATATATATATATATATATATAATGGAGTTATACAACCCCTGGCAAAAATTAGGGAATCACCTGGCTCTGAGGATGTTTATTAGGTTGTTTAATTTTGGTTGAAAAAAACAGATCACAGACATGGCACAAAACTAGTCATTTCAAATGGCAACTTTCTGGCTTTAAGAAACACTAAAATAAAATCATGAAAACATCATGTGCTAGCCAGTACCAGTTACTTTTCAAGACCAAACGGGGAAAAATATGGAATTATGAAAAAAAAAACAAACAAAAGAACACTCCAATACATCACTAGTATTTTGTTGCACCACCTCTGGCTTTTATAACAGCTTGCAGTCTCTGAGGCATGAATTTAATGAGTGACACAGTACTCTTCATCAATCTGTCTCCAACTTTATGATTGCTGTTGCCAGATCAGTTTTGCAGGTTGGAGCTTGTCATGGACCATTTTCTTCAACTTCCACCAAAGATTTTCAATTGGATTGAGATTCGGACTATTTGCAGGCGATATCATTGACCTTATGAGTTCTTTCAAGGAATGTTTTCACAGTTTTTGCGCTATGGCAGGATGATTTCATCATCCCCAAACATCCTTTCAATTGATGGGATAAGAAAAGTGTTAAAAAATTTCAATGTAAACTTGGGCATTTATTGAAGATGTAATGACAGCCATCTCCCCAGTGCCTTTACCTGACATGCAGCCCCATATCATCAATGACTGGAAATTTACATGTTCTCATCAGGCAGTCATCTTTTTATTATTTAGCTTTTCTGTATGTAAATCCCATTTTCTTCTAGCGGTTTCTTACAATTCCGTCACAAATATTGAATCCAGTTTCCTCCCATTCGTTCTTCATTTGTTTTGTTGTGAATGTCCTCTTTTGGAGACATATTGCTGTAAGTTTCCTGTCTTGACACTTTGTCTTCCTTGGTCTACCAGTATGTTTGCCTTTAACAACCTTCCCGCCCACAGCCATGACTCAGTCATGGGTACGGGATTGAAATAGACCAGGTGAGTGCTGCTAAGAGTAGTTCTACTATTCAAATGTGAGGCCATATGGCACATTTTATAAAAATATTTTAGTGTAGGACTGCCCCAAATGAGATTTGCCGTGGCGGGGTAGCTCAAGAAATTGCATTTTTTTTGCCAAAAATCTCAACATTTTTACACAAAAGTACAGTTTGGAATTTTTAGTGCTGAAGTGCACATTTAGTGCTGGCTTTTTGTTTTTTCTTCATTTTTTTAACCTTCCCATGTTGTTTGTATTTGATCCAGATTTTTGACTCAGCTGACTACGAACAACCAACATCTTTTGCAACATTGAGTGATCATTACCCCTTTTTTAAGAGTTTGTTAATCCTCTCCTTTGTTTCAATTGACATCTCTCGTGTTGCAGCCATGATTCACGTTAGTCCACTTGGTGAAACAGCTCTCCAAGGTGTGATCACTCCTATTTAGATGCAGACTAACTAGCAGATCTTATTTGATGTAGGTGTTAGTTTTGAGAATGAAAATTTACAGGGCGATTCCATAATTTTTCCCCTTGTTTCGTCTTGAAAAGTAAGTTACTGACTAGCACATTGTTTTCAGGATTTTCTTTTTTTAGTGTTTCTTAAAGCCAGAAAGTTGACATTTGAAACTACTTTAGTTTTGTGCCATGTCTGTGATCTGCTTTTTTAAAAAAAAAAGTAAAGAATGGAATGAACATCCTCAGACAGGTGATTCCATAATTTTTGTCAGGGGTTGTATATACACCAGGATGCGGGCCAGAATGGGATACACATATACCAGGATGGGGGACATATTTACGAGGAAGGAGCCCAGGATGGGGGACATTAGAACAGGGTGAGAGACATAACTACATAGTGGGGGGGGGGGGGGAGTGGGTGGGTGGTTGGTTGAGGGGCAACTCCTATGTCTTTATAGGATTTAGAATGCTAAATGTATACATACATCTGACCAACATAAGAGGGGAAGGGGGGTACTGAGTACTGCAATGCATGGGACCAATGATAAAAATAAAAAATATTAGTCTGTCATAGTGTAAAAAAAAGTCACAAAATTGTTTTGCCATTTAAATGTGCAGTTTGTGTAAAAAAAAACAAACAAAAAACAAAAAAAAAAACCCCAGAAAGTTACATATAATTGGCATTGACATGTCTAGAAAAAAAACCCCCACAGCTGTTAAACTGTCACGTTATTTATTCTGTATGGAAAACCTTGATTTTTTTTTTTTTGAAATGTAACTTTTTAATCAGACAATAAGTGTAGAAGGCAATCAAAAAATTGTATCAATGCAAAAGTCAATTCATCCCTCAAATCAAGTTCTGACCATGCAAAAAGAGAGAATAGAAGCAGCAGCACCAGCAGTCACCTTTTGTATGTATCCATGATTCTTTATTTTAAATCCATAAAATCACCAAATTGTGGTGTGCAGGGAAGGAGGGGGGGGGGGGGGTGGAGAACGTTCGGACGATTGTCATTTTGCGAGTGTGAAGTCACACTTCAACAGATCCTGATCCAAAAATCTTATGGTTTTCTTGGCGGAAAAAAAAACGGATTTTTGTGTACTCACCGTAAAATCGTTTTCTCTTAGCCATCATTGGGGGACACAGGACCATGGGTGTTATGCTGCCTATCCATAGTAGGACACTAAGTAGATGCAAAAGCATAGCTCCTCGTCTGCAGTATACACCCCCTGGCCGGGCCAGGCAAGCTCTGTTTTAGTACACAAGCAGTAGGAGAAAAAGCCAGTAAAAACTTACCTCAACAGAGGGACATGAGAAAAAGAATCATAACCAAATAAGGTTCTAAGAGAACCAAGGCCCAACAGGGCAACAGGGTGGGTGCTGTATCCCCCAATGATGGCTAAGAGAAAACGATTTTACGGTGAGTACACAAAAATCTGTTTTTTTCTGATGCCTCATGGGGGGGGGTAGGGGGTAGGGGGTGGGTGGTGGTGGGGGGTAGGAGATGGGTGGGGGGGTAGGGGGTGGGGGGTGGGGGTGGGGGTGGGGGGGGGTAGGGGGTGGGGGGTGGGGGCCCAGGACGTCCTAAAGCAGTCCGTGGGTGGGAAAAATAAAAACAAGACAATGCAACCCAAGGACTAGGTAACCAGACCCAGACAGCCTGGAGCACCTACTGAGAAAAGGTGCTCTACTGCCGTTTGCAGAATTGTCCTACCCAGATTTTCCTCAGCTGAAACCTGGGTATGGACTCTGTAATGCTTTGAAAACGTATGTAGGCTAGACCAGGTCACAGCCTTACACACATGTTCCACTGAAGCCTGATGCCGAATGGCCCACGAAGTGCCAACTGCTCGCGTGGAATGAGCCCGTAGCCCACTAGGAATGGGCTTGAGTTGCAAGCGGTAGACTTCCTGGATCGCAGAGCGAATCCAGCGAGCTACAGTCACCTTTGAAGTTGCCTGTCCCTTCTTAGGCCCCTCAGGAATGACGAACAAAGAGTCCATTTTCCTAAAGGGGGTTGTCCTGGATATGTAATATCTGATAGCTCTGACGAGGTCTAACGAATGCAGAGACCTTTCCACCCTATGAACCGGGTGTGGACAAAAGGAAGGCAATACAATGTCCTCGTTCAAATGAAACGCGTAGGAACCTTTGGAAGAAAATCCGGAAGGGGGCGCAGAACCACCTTGTCCTGGTGAAAAATCAGAAAAGGCTCGCGGCAGGAGTGCTGCTAGCTCTGAAACCAATCTGATGGACGTAATTGCCACCAGGAACGTTACCTTCCAGGACAGAAAAGCAAGGGAGGATTCCTTGAGAGGTTCAAAGGGGGACCTCTAGAGACCGTCCAGAACGAGATTGAGGTCCCATGGTTCCAGCGGCCGTTTGTATGGGGGTACTAGATGGGAAATGCCCTGGAGGAAGGTCTTGACCTGCGTTTTTTGAGCCAGGCGGCATTGGTAGAAGATTGAGAGCGCTGAGACCTGCCCTTTAAGGGAACTGAGAGCCAACCTGCAGAAAATCGAGAATTCTGGGGATGGCCAGAGGCAGAGGCTGGACGTTAGTTTCCCTGCACCATGAAATTAAGATTTTCCACGTACGGTGATAAATGCGGGATGAAGCAGGCTTTTCGGCGCTGATCATGGTGGAGATAACTAGAGTTGAGCGTGGTTCGTGGTTCTCCAGTTCGCGGTTCGAGTGATTTTGGGGGCTGTTCTAGATCGAACTAGAACTCGAGCTTTTTGCTTTTTCGAGAACTGTTCTAGCAGCAAAAAGCCAAGCTAATTACTAGCTGGCTTTCCGCTGTAATAGTGTAAGTCACTCTGTGACTCACACTATTATGAAATTTCAGCGTATAGTGTGCGGGAACAGCGCATTCAGATCACTGCTGCTGGGATAATGGCGACACACACAGCGAAGTGGACTTTTAGCCAGAGAAGCAACGGCATGTGTGATAGGATGTCCATGTCACATGTCCCTGCATTATAAAAACGGGTATCTGCCCGTCCGGACACCATTATCTGCCTTCTGCGTCTGGGTGTCAGTCACCGCTGGCGTAGCTCCTGTCTCCGATACTGCTGTGTACGCTCTACTCACAGCGCTATACAGAATAGGGATAGAAGTTTCTATTAGCCCTTGTAAGGGCTAATAACAGCAGGCTCAGAACCATAGGTGACAGTCAGGTCCGTGGAAACAGATTTTAACAGCTACAGAAGATAACAGCGTCTGTGTAGCTAAGCTCAGGGACTTCCTCGCTGCATTTCCCCATTAGGAGGGATAGAAAGTGAGGCTTCCTTTCCTGTACACTGACCCACAACCCTGCCACTGTACCGTCCTGCCCTTTGCACACTCAACCTCATTGTTACTAAGCCATTATACTAGCAAACACTGAGTAAACTTAGTGGCATCCTAAAAGTGGCTGTTGGACTTCCATTATTGTCCCACTGGTGCAAAGCTATTTGCAGCACCACTGCATTGCACACACAAACTCATTATTACTAAGCCATTATACTAGCAAACACTGAGGAAACTTAGTGGCAAACTCATTGTTACTAAGCCATTCTAATAGCAAACTATGCTGCCAGTTTAAGGGCCGTAATTGCATTGTCAGGGATAGTTATTGTTGTTTATTCTGCTGTTAATAAAGATAGACCACCGCTACAATCTACACCACCTCTCAATTTTTACTACCACATTTTAAGTGCACAATCTTGTCGCAATCAAAATGAGTGGCAAAATGACCGATGCTGGTGGAAAGGGGAAGAGGCGTGTTGGAAAAGGAAAAGGGAAAAAAAGGGTTTGTCCGTGGGGAAGGTGGCAAAGCTCCATTAACATCTGCTGAAGATAGACCATCTTCCAGCAAAAGTAAGATGTTTACTACTTACCGTGGACAATCCAATGTGCTCCCTTTTTTACGGACACGTACAACTGGAACAAAGGTAGATGATGGCCAAAAAAAGAAAATGCTTGAATGGATCTCAAGTGGTCCAACAAGTGCCCTCTCCGCCACCTCAACTACCGCATCCAAAAAACACCAGTCCTCTGAGTTGTCATCCCAATCACACTTGCTTTCTCCCAGCTCTGAAGTCTCCATCCGCCCTGCACAGTATGGTGGAACTGAGATGGCCGAGTCTGCAGAGCTGTTCAGTCACACTATAGCCTGGGAATCAGAGGTGTGCTCCCAAGCTACAGTGAATACAGACCAGGAAATGGTCTGCAGTGATGCCCAGAACCTTTGTGACTCTGATTCAGGCCGTGAGGACCAAGTTTCTGAGCATAATGTTGACCCTTTTTCACAAACTGTAACACCTGTTATTATAGACAATGAGGAAATTCCGGTGACGATGAGATGCAGATACCAGATTGGGATGACAACTTAAATATTCGGTTAGGGCAAGAAGAGGCTCGGTCTGAGGGTGAGGGGAGTGCAAACACAACAATTGATGAGGAAGTTCTAGATCCCACCTACTGTCAACCCACAGTCAGGCACTCGAGGAGGTCAACAGAGGCGGTGTAGGAGGATGCAACTGACGACGAAGTTACCTTGCACCTTCCTGGACAGAGTCAGAGTACTGGTAGCACGTCTACAACTGCATCCTCAGCCACCACTGTGCCTCTGAGCACTAGTCGGGGTGGATCAGCAGGTCGCATGCCCTCTAAGCCTTGCCTAGCCTGGTCCTTTTTTGACATAGCAAAAGATCGCCCAAATTATGTGATCTGTAAAATTTGTCGTGATTCTGTTAGTAGAGGGCAAAACCTCAGCAGTTTGACAACTTCTTCCATGAATCGTCACATGAATAAATATCATATGTCCCAGTGGGAAGCTCACCGTGCTGCAATGCGGCCTAGCAGAGCGAACCATCCACCGCCTGCCCCTTCCAGTGCATCCGCGCGCTCTTCATCTTCTAGGACTGTGGGGACAGCTGTCACACCTGGTTTTCCACGCACAACTTCCACCACTGTA
Organism: Anomaloglossus baeobatrachus; assembly: GCF_048569485.1. Taxonomy (NCBI): domain Eukaryota; kingdom Metazoa; phylum Chordata; class Amphibia; order Anura; family Aromobatidae; genus Anomaloglossus; species Anomaloglossus baeobatrachus. The sequence goes on along the minus strand of NC_134358.1, from coordinate 165,713,551 downwards.
ACCGCAACAGGCAGTTTGCTTGGTAGGTTGTCAGTTGGTTTGGAAGGGGAAACAAGTGCGTGTGTACAGCTCTCTCAGACATCGATAGCACCAACATTGGATGAAGGCAACATCATGTCTACGCCTGCACTTTCCTCACAAACCTGCATTTTTCCAGGGACACCATACTCAACACAGTCTACACACAGCAGCCAGATCTCTGTCCCTCAGATGTGGACAAATAAAAGGCCATTTCCTGCGACCCATGACAAAGCTAAGAGGTTGACTTTATCCCTCTGTAAGCTCTTGGCTACCGAAATGCTGCCTTTCCACCTGGTGGACACACAGGATTTTAGAGACCTTATGTCTGTCGCTGTGCCCCAGTACCAGATGCCCAGTCGCCATTACTTCTCTAAGAAAGGTGTGCCTGCGCTACACCAGCATGTCGCACACATCACCGCTTCCTTGAGAAACTGTGTGTGAACGGGTGCATTTCACAACTGATACTTGGACCAGTAAGCATGGACAGGGGCGTTACATGTTGCTGACAGGGCACTGGGTAACTATGGTGATAGATGGTGAAGGGTCTGCTGCACAAGTCTTGCCGTCCCCACGACTTGTGTGTCAGTCCTCTGTCTGTCCAAGTTCCGCCACTGCTTCTGCCTCCTCCACCTCGTCTGAGTCCTCCACCTCCGCCCCAAGCCTGCCTGGTCAGGCCACCAGTGTTCTCACTGCGCAGAAGGAATCACGCACCCCTCATTACTATGCTGGCAGCAGAGCGCAACGGCATCAGGCGGTCTTTAGCTTGAAATGTCTTGGAAATAAGTGTCACACAGCGGCTGAGTTGTGGGCAGCTCTGGATACTGAGTTTGGTAAATGGTTGTCTCCACTCAACCTGCAGCCTGGTAAGGCCGTGTGCGACAATGCTGAAAACCTGGGTGCGGCCCTTCGCCTGGGCAAGGTGACACACGTGCCTTGTATGGCTCACGTGTTGAACCTTGTTGTCTAGCAATTTTTAACACACTATCCCGGCCTAGATGGCCTTCTGAACAGGGCACGAAAACTGTCTGCTCACTTCGACGTCAACCACCGCTGCTGAGCGACTTGCATCGCTCCAGAAGTCTTTCGGCCTGCCGGTTCATCGCCTGAAATGCGATGTACCGACACGCTGGAATTCGACTCTCCACATGTTACAGCGACTGTGGCAGCACCGTCGAGCCCTGGTGCAATACGTCATGACGTATAGCCTGGGCCAACGAGATGCAGAGGTGGGGTAGATCACCCTGATGGAGTGGTCTCAGATCAAGGACCTATGCACCCTTCTGCACAGTTTCGACATGGCGACGAATATGTTTAGCGCTGACAATGCCATTATCAGCATGACAATTCCAGTCATTTACATGCTGGAGCACACGCTAAACACTATTCGGTGTCGGGGTGGGCCAACAGGAAGAGGAGGAACTACAGGAGGATTCATATGCGCAAGAGACAACAACATCCAGACGTTCATCATCACCAACGCGGCAGGCATGGGACCATGGGGGACAGGGATCAACAAGGGCGCATGGTAGCAGGCGAAATGTTGAGGAAGGTGCAGGAGAACATGAAGAAATGGAGGACGAACTGTCCATGGACATGGAAGACTCAGCGGATGAGGAAGACCTTGGTCAAATTTCAGTTGAAAGAGGTTGGGGGGATATGTCAGAGGAAGAAAGAACGGTTAGCACCTCTATGCCACAAACACAGCGTGGACTTGGTCCACATGGCTGCGCAAGACACATAAGCGCCTTCTTGCTGCACTACCTCCAACATGACCCTCGTATTGTCAAAATTAGAAGTGATGATGACTACTGGCTTGCCACACTATTAGATCCCCGGTACAAGTCCAAATTTTGTGACATAATTCCAGCCATAGAAAGGGAAGCACGTATGCAGGAGTATCAGCAAAAGCTGTTACTCGATCTTAGCTCGGCTTTTCCACCAAACAACCCTGGTGCAGGGAGTGAATCTCCCAGTTGTAACTTGACAAACATGGGACGGTCTCGTCATCTTCAACAGTCTACCCGTACCAGTAGCACCGTATCTGGTGCTGGTAACAGCAATTTTATTGAATCTTTTCATAATTTTTTTAGACCATCCTTTACAAGGCCACCAGAGACAACAAGTCTGACACATAGTCAACGGCTGGAGAGGATGATACAGGAGTATCTGCAAATGAACATCGATGCCATGACTTTGCAAATGGAGCCTTGCTCATTTTGGGCTTCAAATCTTGAAAAATGGCCAGAGCTCTCCACTTACGCCTTGGAGATCTTGTCGTGTCTAGCTGCCAGCGTTGTCTCTAAAAGTGTCTTCAGTGCTGCTGGGTGTGTGCTGGCTGACAGATAAGCGCACGCGTCTGTCCAGTGACAATGTGGACAGACTAACGTTCATCAAAATGAACAAGTCATGGATCCACAAGGAATTTACTACCCCTGTGTCATCCTTGGGAGAGTAAATGCTTGTGGATTTTTAATGTTCTTGATGCAAATCTAGCTGTGAAGTGTACAACTGGGGCACAAGTGCTGCCACTGAAGGGGTGGGTGTGTGTGTGTAGCCCAATTTTTTGAAAAAAGGGAGACTCCGCTTGGAGTAACCCTTGCTTGCTGTGTTTTTTAAAAGGAACCAAGATGAACAAGTCATGGTTCAGCAAAGACTTTGCTACCTACCCCGGGGTCATCCTGGGGACGGTTAAGTATGGCGTATTTTTGAATGTGCTTGATGCAAATCTACCTGTGAAGTGTACAACTGGGGCACAAGTGCTGCCACTGAAGGGGTGGGTGTGTGTGTGGGGCCCAATTTTTGGAAAAAAGGGAGACTCCGCTTGGAGTAATCTTGCGGTGTTTTACATGATTTTAGAAGGGCATGCCATGCCTATATCTGTGTCTCATCCTCTTTTCCTTGTAACGCTGTTTTGTTTTCGCATGAGAATTTGTTCTTGTCACTTTCCCATGTGTTTGTGTTGTGAGTTGTTTGTCACCTTTTGGACACCTTTGAGGGTGTTTTCTAGGTGTTTTTATGTGTTTGTGATTGCCTCCCATTGTTTCCTATGCGGTTCGAGCGGTTCGCCGAACCAAACTCGAACGAGACCTCCGTTCGGCGAACCGATCTCGAGCCGAACCACGGCCGGTTCGCTCATCTCTAGAGATAACCGCGGGGGAGAATCCTGCTCTTGTTAATACCCAGGTCTCAATGGCCATGCCGTCAGCTTCAGGGCTCTGGAGTTCTGATGGGAAATGGGCCCTTGTGTCAGCAAGTCTGGGATGTCTGGAAGGCGCCACGGTACGTCTACGAGCATTTGTACTAATTCGGCGTACCAGGCGCGCCTGGGCCAGTCCGGTGCTATCAGTATCACCGGGACTCCCTCTGCCTTGATTTTCCTGATTTACCCGCGGCAGCAGAGGTAGGGGTGGAAATATGTAAGGCAGGCGGAAGTGGAGCCAGGAGCAGACTAGAACATCCGCGCCGATGGACTGCGGATCGCGTGACCTGGCTATGAACGCGGGTACCTTTGCGTTCATACCTTTGCTTTTTTTACTTTCATTAGTATCTTATCAGCCCTAACTGTCTTTTTAGGAATTATGAAAGATGTAGTTACAGGTTCATATGACAGTTTTCTCTAGGTTTGCACCTTTGTGCACGGTGAAACTTGTCATTATTGGCAGAAGACTCAACAGAAATGACAAGGACCTGAATCAAAATTGCATTTGCACCTATTTTCTAATTTATGGGGTTTTGCTTTTTTTTTTTTTTTTTTCTTTACATTTATGCCTTTTTTTTGTCTATGGGTTCACCGCTTTTGTTTTTTTTGTACTTTTTATGTTTTGCCAATGTGGGTGAGATTTCAACTTTGAGGTGTTTTTGGTTTATTCAGGAATTAAGACTTTATCCCGCCTGGGATAAATTTATTTAGGAGCTCAACAGGTGCAGCACGGATTGGACAAAAATAAAGTATTTGATTTTACGTTGAACACTTTCTCTCTCCCCCCCTGCATTCAGTAAACATCATCCGAACACGAAGTTACTATTCGCTTATCACTAGTGGTGACATTCCTGATGTCACCGCTCATCACAGTCACCGGGTCTCGTAGAAGGCAGCCTGTTGCTGTTGCTCAAAGTCAATGAAGCCTCGTACTGAGGCTCCATAGCCTTTCATCTATAATCGAGAAACGTCATGGGAAACGCTGGACTACGTTGGACAATTGTTGACCGAGGGACAGTGTATTGTTTTTCTTTTTTAAAATATGTCTTTCAGGTTTCTATGTGTGGGGTTTTGTTGTTTTTTTTAAATTTGTGAAATCAGGGAAAAGTGTGGGGGAGTGTTTATTTAAAGTATTTTTGTGTTTTTTTTTTTTTTCTTTTTACTTACTAGATTAGTAATGGGCGGTGTCTGATAGACGACTCCATTACTAACACCAAGGCTTGATGCTAGCCGACATGACACAGCTGACAAACCCCAAAAACCATTATCCTGATCGCTTCAGCTCTTGCTGAAGCACCAGAATTAGAGCATCTCCCAATGCTCAATTTCTAGGGTGGCTGCAGGCTGGTATTTTTAGGCTGGGAAGGGCCCAAAAACCATGGACCTTCCCAGCCTGGTAATATCAGCTCACAGTTGTCTTTTCCTGGTTATCAAAAATAGGTGGGACACCATGTAGGTTTCTTTTCATTTATTTAATCATAAAAAGCTGTCCAATAAGCTCCAAAAAGTACAATTTTATTATGTTGGTGGGAACGGGGGTGGCGGCTGTTGTGTAATTATATGTCTTTATGCATGTTTATCTTTTTATATCTATCATCGCTTGATAACATTTCATTGCTGTCCAAAACCACTGGGAAAAAAGAAAGTGATTTTTTTTGCTACTGTGTTTTTCCTACCAAAAGATGCAGAAATGGTGCATGCATTTCTGCATCTTAATACTTTATATATATATATATATATATATATATATATATATATATATATATATATATATATATATATATATATATATATATATACACACACATACATATATATATATACATACACACACACACACCCTTAAACTTCAAAGAAAAGGAAACAACAAAGTATGTTGGAACTGGTTAGTTTAATAATTCAAAAACAAAAGATGAAATAAGGAAGGAGAAAATTAAAATTAATTATTCTACACATTTACAGAAAAGGCCACAGCAGTTTATTAACATACAGTATAAAACCCTTAAAAAGAGTGACTGCTAAGAAGACTGGTAGTGCTCTGAAGTTCCCAGTGGTGCATACAAGTCACAAGAAGCTTTACAAAGAGCCACGCGCTTCCTTGTAATAATGAAAAGAAAATAGGCGTGCTCCATGGTGAAAACCTAATAAACAGGGAAGAGTGATGGAAGCTGCTCACCAGGTGGATCTGATGAGAGTAGTAGTGGAGTTGTATTCCTCAGACTACTGCTAAGGCAGGGCGGTTCATTAAAAGTAAAATAAAAGAGAAATGTGCTGGTGCTCGCCGTCACAATGAAGACAAGGATGAAAGATCGAGGAGGATTAGAACAACAACAAACATTTAAAAACATTGATGTTCTTTGATGTTCCATTTCTATATCTCCATTTTTCATCCTTGTCTTCATCGTGACAGCGCCCACCACTATTTTTTCTTTTCAATTGTGACAATTAAAGAAAGTTCTGCTACTTTCACCTTAATCATGTTCTCTGTTAACACTGCTCAGGTATATCTGACATGCTGCTGCATTTCTCAACGCATATAATTAGATTGTGTTATAAGTGCAGCACATATCCATTTTCTATAATGTGCCATATTGACCAACAAGTCAAAAGCAACCATGTAAGGCTAGTTTCACACTTGCGTTGAACGGCATCCGTGCATTGCGTTGTGTGACTGATGCAACGGATGCGTTGCATATAGTGGCACAACGGATGCAACGGATCGTACAAAACAACGGAATCTGCTTTTTTTTCCCTTAGTTTTACCGGCAGCAGACTATTGTGAACGATCAGCTGATCACCCGGCTGCCGGGCGATCAGCTGATCGCTCTCGAAAGCCGGCTGCCGGGCGATCAGCTGAGCGCTCTCGAAAGCCGGCTGCCGGGCGATCAGCTGAGCGCTCTCGAAAGCCGGCTGCCGGGCGATCAGCTGAGCGCTCTCGAAAGCCGGCTGCCGGGCGATCAGCTGAGCGCTCTCGAAAGCCGGCTGCCGGGCGATCAGCTGAGCGCTCTCGAAAGCCGGCTGCTGGGCGATCAGCTGAGCGCTCTCGAAAGCCGGCTGTCGGGCGATCAGCTGAGCGCTCTCGAAAGCCGGCCGATCAGCTGAGCGCTCTCGAAAGCCGGCCGATCAGCTGATTGTGATTGTTCGGCCACCGAAAGACAAGTCTAAGTTTCTGTGATATAAAAAAAAAAAAAAAAATATGAGCATGTGCAGGGAAAATAAAGGATTCCGCCGTTCAAAAAAACGCTACATGCTGCGTTCCCTCCGCCCGACGGTCACTGATAAAACAACTGATGTGCCGCCGGGCGGATACAACGCAAGACCGTCCGTTGCAATCCACCCTTAATAGAAGCCTATGAGGAATAAACCGATTTCTGCAATGGTTACTGTAATTCTTCAAGGCGGCGGATTCCAATAGATGCTGCACAACATAAGTGTGAAATGGCTAAATGGATACTGATTCTTGTGTCCCCAGTACACAGGGTAACTGTTGCACATACAGTAAATCTAAAAAGAGATGCATATAATGCCCAGCTATTAAAATTACTGCTGTGGTCTGTGTAGGCTATATATGGTGTTTATATAAATAATAAATTGAGCCCAATATAGTCAATTATTGTTTGGACGGTTGCCCTGTGGGACTGGGTTACACAGCCATATATGTGCTGATGTGACATATAATAAGCCTATGCCATCTATAATATATCTGGTTGATCTTTGGCAGATATTCAGCAGGTACTGCGTGATTGTATGCTTAATTTGTTGTTTATTGACTTTTATTGCTGTGCCTCCATCTCTTGTTCCTTAAAGATTAATATGCATAAACTTATGTAATAAATACCTTTGCAATAGGAATTGGGATTGTGTTCGCCTGTTTATTGCTCTTCTCTTGAAGTGTGAAACTAACCTTAGCAGAAAACTTAAACGGGTTGTCTAGGATATTTAGGCTATGTGCGCACGTCTGCCGTGACAAATATTCTGCAGCGGTTTGTCACTGCATGTACGTTTCAAAACGCAGCTGCGTATTGGATGTATTTTGAGTGCAGAATGGATACTTGCTCTGCCATAGACAGAGTGGGAAAAGCACAAAAGAAGTGACATGTTGCTTTTTAGAACACAGTGACTCGGCCAAAAATTTCAGCATGCAAATCGCTGTGTCCTAAAACGCAACGTGTGCATGGAATTTGCAGAAGTTACATACACTTTGCTGAGGATGCGGAATGCATGCGTTTAGGCTGCAGTGCTAGACGCAGCGTAAATACATGCAATACACACACAGCCTAACACTGATGATCCATCCTAAGGATAGGTGTTCCTGGAGCCGCCTGCTGGGATTACTCAGTTGCAGAGCTGCACATCTCTAAACTGTATAGTGGCCATGTACTGCATATCTGCCCCTATTCAAATCAATAGGGAACAGCTGTGCAGTACCGTGCCACAGCCACTATTGCGCAACTGGTGGCATCGGGATCAGCTGTTTGACAGGTGTTCCGGGTGTATCCCCACCAATCAGACATTGATGACCTATCAATGTTAATGTACTGGACAATGCCTTTAACTGTGGAGATTGGATTTGACACCTTGCCCAGCGCCTGTCATTTTACTCTTAATCTCACATTTTGATATTTTTGCATATGCTGTACCAGAGTATCTTTGCACTTGCACATGGAGTTGTAGAGCCACATACTCAGACAATTCCTTTCTTAAATACTATATTCATCCTTTTAAAATACAAATACTTATGTATACATGCGTATATACAGTATGTGCATACATACATAACTCACATACGAGTGCCATTCCAGTAATGTCAGGTCTCCTGAGGCTCACATGGCATTGGCTGCATGGCTCACGTGGCTTAGCAATCAGCGGCCACTGATGAGCTACAGTGCTCACACCCCCTTCCAGAAGATCAAGGTTTGTCCAAAGGAAGGGAACACAGCAGCAGAATCGCAGCTGCTGATTGGCTACAGTGCTGACATGGCATAACAATGTCACATGAGTCTTAGGAGACTCTGCATCGCTGAAGCTACGATAGATACTGTGTAGATGCTTTTTAGATTACAAGGGGAATGTAGTATTTAAAAAAAATGGCATGTTCTCGTAATGGGCAACCCCTTCACACATCCGTGTCTCCGGTACGTGTGACGTCCGTTTTCACACTTACCGGAGACACAGGCACACGTAGATCCATTAAAATCAATGAGTTTATGTACACAAGCGTGATTTCCCCTGGACTGTGTAGAGCATACGTGTGTCAGTGTGCTCTAAACGTAGACGTGCCCGTTTTTCTCTGGCAGCATGGGTGTCACATGGACCGCACAGATGTGATCCGTGTGACACGTACCGGAGAAAACAGTGTTTCTGTGAAAAAATTTATTTATACACTCATTTTCTCCAGCCCTGCTGTCTCTGCCGCTAGTTGTTTCCAACCCCCGCTCATTATGCTCATCTCATATTCACGGCACCAAGGACCGGAAGCAGCAGCACAAGTAACACTGTGGACAGGTAAGTATGAAAATTAATGCTGTTCGTGTGCTATGTGGATGTCACACGCTGAACACACATGCGCACCTACAACACAGACAGTGCAAAACGTGTGTGTGTTTTGCACGGACGTGTGAAAGAGGCCTGAAGCTGTATTAAACAGGAATCACATAACTCCACCATAGAGCAGTCTGAATATTCTCTGACTAACTTCTCAAAGTTCTCAAATATGTTACTTTGTGTGTAGACTCTCACATCGGCTTTGTGAAAACGTGCCATTAAGATCACACTGTGCATCATGCTCTTTGCATTTCATTTTGGGGAGAAAAAAAAAACCAAAAACATAAAAACTATAAATAAATGTATATTAAAATATCAAATTATATCCCATTAATAAAAACTGCACTTTTTTTTTCTATATACCCACATAGGGATCTTCAGTTCACTCTAGGCCTTCCTTCTTTACAATGTTTAGTCCACTATGAACAAAATCATTTTCTGCATGTAAACATGACTAAGTACTGTATAGAAAATACTTGAACCATGATCTTTTGGAAGAAATATCAAAATATTTGCTTTCAAAATAAGCTTTTTTTCTGTTTCTGAATCTTTTTTTCCAGTTTTTAGATAAAAAAAAAAACAAAAACAAAAGAACAGAAAAACTCCCTTTTGGTGTTCACATCCTGAGTTCATATATCTGTACACGAGGCAAGCTAAAGGAACGGCGACGTCCATCCTTCAACTCATTGGATGCTGTCCATTGACAAAGTTATAAATTAGGAACTGGCCAGTGCCACAATAGCAAGTTGCAAACAGCTTCCCATCTGGAGTTGGATCAGAGAATGCAATTTCGTCCTTGCTCAAGTGAGAGCCGTATATGAAATGGTTCCTGCCAGGTAAAAAAAAAAAAAGGACATTACAAATCAGCCTAAACTCTACCCAAGTGTAGATACTAGAGGGGCTGTCCAGCTTTTATTTGTAAAGACAGGGAGTGGCTTAAATTCATGGCCCCCTCCAAAACATTACCGACTCATTTAATCCATCACTAAATAGAATATGCCATAACAGTGTGACAAATATGGGTCACACCTCTAGGATGGGACCTGAACCGGTTACCGTATCAGTGTAATGTCTATTTATAATAGATATTTATATATTTGGCGTTTCGGTAAAATGTATAGAAAACGTAAGAAGTTCACTCTGCAGTGATATGAAAGTAGGACATTAAGTAGAAGCATGCAATGGTGATCTCATCTCAAACAATTTATTGAAACAAAAGCCAACTACAGTAGTGGGTATACCCCCCCTCTTCCCCCGAAAAGGTCATTGTCTCAATAACTTGTCACGTGGCCTTGAGCATCAATTACAGCTTGACAACGATGTCACCTGCTCCAAAGTGTACCGCTATGCCCCGATGCGCGTTTCAGCGATCCTTTCCTCAGAGGGTGCTATAAGGTCCAAAGGGTATTGTTCATAATGATGGATGCCATACAACTCCAGGCACCCCGAGGAAAGGAACGCTGAAAGGCGTGTCGGGGCATAGCGGTACACTTTGGATCATTATAGACCACATTGAAGGTATAGTTTCCTTTACAATTTAATACATTCTTATACCTTATTGTTCTATATGGGTAATTATTCTATATTTCTATCATATACAACATATCACTTGGATATTTAATTTTGCACTATGCACTTTGTTGTATATGATAAATGGATATTTATTTTATAGTGGTCCTTGCACTAAGCACTTTATTTGCCTAATAAACCGCTGCTATAATTTATGGGACTTTTTCCTGCCTTTTATTTCTATGGATTTGTAATGAATATTTATTTTAATCATTGAATAAAAATAATAATTTTAATATCAACTTCATCATCATTTCCTTTATTTATTGAATCCTTAGGGATTTTTATCTAAAGGTTTTTTGATATTTATGGAAATACATGCAGAAGAGCTGCTCCTGTCAGGAGAGAGTGCGGCCATGCCGGGAGATGCCGATGTGAGACTCACATGAGTCATACACAAGTGGAACGGTACCTTAAAAGTGACACTATAATCCTTAAATCAAGAATTCTGCACCTATTACGAGAAAACAGTATTACCTCAAACATTCAAGCATCCTGGAGGCAATTTTCTTTCGTCGCATCATGGAGAATACCCATATTCGGCTGACTCCGCAGATAGCCGGCTCACTGGTGGTGGAACAACACCAAGCTTTCACTCGCTCAGAAATTATTCTATCCTTGTCACAATTCTCACTTGTAATACTATCTTCAATTACCCTGTAACCCTGAAAAAAAATAAATATATAAAAATTATATACATACATATATATATTATATATATAATATATACATATATACATACATACATACATACTTATATACATACATACACACTGTATATATATATAATTTATGTTATTTTTGTGTCACTAGGAAGACTGATGGGTTTCTGCTGCTCTTCAAAGTCTGTTCACATGAAGTCTGGAAATATTCCATATCCTGAAACATAACTACGCAGGAATAAAACTGTCTGACCTACTCAGCTGAGAGCAGCATTAGGGCAAGTTCAGGTCACAAGAATATGATTTTGATTTTAGCATCAGAAAAATTACTGCAGTGCTGCAGCTCACACGGGTTAGACATGTCACGTGAGCCCCGCGTCCAATCAGTGCTGGCTTCTGTCTCCCCTGCTTCGGACCAAACGATTTAATCAACAGGAAGTGAGCGCTGCATCCAGCTCACTTCATGCTCATTGCTCACTTCATGATCATTGCTCACATGGTCTGAAGGCGGGGAGAGAGAAGCCGGCACTGATTAGATGCGGGGCTCACGTGACATCACAACCCCATGTAAGCCCCGACATTACTGGAAAGGCGCCAGTACGGGAGGAGAGTATAGGCCTTATTATTTTACCTGGTGGAAATGTGGAATTGGAAGGGTTTATCTAAATCAGTGAACAACCCATTTAATATTCTACAGAATGCACAAAGATAAGGCTTGTATAAGCTGCCAGTCACAGCTACGTGTAGTGCAGATACTGGTAAGTGTGGCTGTTTTTTTCTGTGATGTGTGTGGAGTATAGCTCCGTCAGTTCACTGAAAAGGACATAAAATCCAGAATACAGACCATACACTATGGACTACAGCTCAACCCATCAACAGACCATAAGGACAGGTGACCACAGGCTGTGCATGCACTCCTGTTAAATATAGTTTAAGAATATAATTGGTTGATTTTTAGATTGTGGATAGCAATGTTGATCATGAATATTTACCCACTGAATATGTTCCGCTATCAAACATCCTACAACTTTCTTATCATTGCTAATGAATAGAAGTGTTTTTGTCCTGGAATGGAGCTGAAGAGGGACCTGCTGGAACCCTAGATCATTGTCCACCATTTCTCGGATCTCCTCGACCTGGAATGAAAAATGTATTCATGAATTATTATGGTATGGAGATTTCACCTAAAACACGATAATAAAGAGGGGGCAGTAAGGCTGGGTTCAATACCAGTGTGTAAATCCCCTAAAAAAAGGGAATTTTGTTTACTTACCGTAAATTCCTTTTCTTCTAGCTCCTATTGGGAGACCCAGACAATTGGGTGTATAGCTTCTGCCTCCGGAGGCCACACAAAGTATTACACTTTTAAAAAAGTGTAACCCCTCCCCTCTGCCTATACACCCTCCCGTGGATCACGGGCTTCTCAGTTTTGGTGCAAAAGCAGGAAGGAGAAAACTTATAAATTGGTCTAGGGTAAATTCAATCCGAAGGATGTTTGGAGAACTGAAAACCATGAACCATAAGAACAAATCAACATCAACAACATGTGTACACAAAAGAACAACCAGCCCGAAGGGCACAGGGGTGGGTGCTGGGTCTCCCAATAGGAGCTAGAAGAAAAGGAATTTACGGTAAGTAAACAAAATTCCCTTTTTCTTTGTCGCTCCATTGGGAGACCCAGACAATTGGGACGTCCAAGAGCAGTCCCTGGGTGGGTAAAAGAATACCTCAATAAAAGGAGCCAAAAAATGGCCCCCTCTTACAAGTGGGCAACCGTCGCCTGGAGGACTCGCCTACCTAGACTGGCGTCTGCCGAAGCATAGGCATGCACTTGATAGTGCTTCGTGAAAGTGTGCAGACTAGACCACGTAGCTGCCTGCCACACCTGCTGAGCCGTCGCCCGGTGCCGCAAAGCCCAGGACGCACCAACGGCTCTGGTAGAATGGGCTTTCAACCCTGAAGGAAGTGGAAGCCCAGAAGAACGGTAGTCCTCGAGAATCGGTTCCTTGATCCACCGAGCCAAGGTTGACTTGGAGGCCTGAGAGCCCTTACGCTGGCCAGCGACAAGGACAAAGAGCACGTCTGAACGGCGCAGGGGCGCCGTGCGAGACACGTAGAACCGGAGTGCTCTCACTAGATCCAAAGAGTGCAAATCCTTTTCACACTGGTGAATTGGATTAGGGCAAAAAGGAAGGCAAGGAGATATCCTGATTTAGATGAAAAGGGGATACCACCTTAGGGAGAAATTCCGGGACAGGACGCAGAACCACCTTATCCTGGTGGAAAACCAGGAAGGGGGCTTTGCATGACAGCGCTGCAAGCTCAGACACTCTTCGGAGTGATGTGACTGCCACCAGGAAGGCCACCTTCTGAGAAAGACGGGAGAGAGACACATCCCGCAGCGGCTCAAAAGGCGGCTTTTGAAGAGCCGTCAGAACCCCGTTAAGATCCCAAGGTTCCAACGGACGTTTGTAAGGTGGGACCATGTGGCAAACCCCATGCAGGAACGTGCGGACCTGCGGAAGCCTGCCTAGACGCTGTTGAAAAAACACGGAGAGCGCCGACACTTGGCCCTTGAGAGAGCCGAGGGACAAACCCTTGTCCATTCCAGATTGTAGGAATGAAAGAAATGTGGGTAAAGCAAACGGCCATGGAGGAAAACCGTTATCAGAGCACCAGGATAAGAAGATTTGCCAAGACCTGTAATAGATTTTGGCGGACGTTGGCTTCCTGGCTTGTCTCATGGTGGCAATGACATCCTGAGATAACCCTGAAGACGCTAGGAGCCAGGACTCAATAGCCACACAGTCAGGTTGAGGGCCACAGAATTCAGATGGAAAAACGGCCCTTGTGACAGCAAGTCTGGGCGGTCTGGAAGCGCCCACGGTTGACCCACCGTGAGATGCCACAGATCCGGATACCACGACCGCCTCGGCCAGTCTGGAGCGACGAGAATGGCGTCGGACCGGATCTTGCGTAGTACCCTGGGCAGCATCGCCAGAGGGGGAAACACATATGGCAGTCGAAACTGCGACCAATCCTGGACCAGAGCGTCCGCTGCCAGAGCTCTGTCATCCTGAGACTGTGCCATGAAGGCCGGGACCTTGTTGTTGTGTCGTGACGCCATGAGATCGACGTCCGGCGTTCCCCAGCGGCGACAGATCTCTCGAAACACGTCTGGGTGAAGACACCATTCCCCCGCGTCCATGCCCTGACGACTGAGAAAATCTGCTTCCCAGTTTTCCACGCCCGGGATGTGAACTGCGGAGATGGTGGAGCCTGTGACTTCCACCCACTGCAGAATCCGCCCGACTTCATGGAAGGCTTGACGACTGCGAGTGCCGCCTTGGTGGTTGATGTAGGCGACGGCAGTTGCGTTGTCTGACTGGATTCGGATCTGCCTGCCCTCCAGCCACCGATGGAAGGCCAATAGGGCTAGATATACTGCCCTTATCTCCAGAATATTGATCTGAAGGGACGATTCCATTGGAGTCCAGGTTCCTTGAGCCCTGTGGTGGAGAAAAACTGCTCCCCAACCTGACAGGCTCGCGTCCGTGGTGACCACGGCCCAGGTTGGGGGGGAGGAAGGATTTTCCCCGAGACAGAGATGTGGGTAGGAGCCACCACTGAAGTGATGTTTTGGCTGCAAGGGAAAGAGATGTTCTTGTCGAGGGAAGCCGAACTCTTGTCCCATTTGCGAAGAATGTCCCATTGGAGTGGCCGTAGATGGAATTGCGCGAACGGCACTGCCTCCATGGCTGCAACCATCTTCCCCAGGAAGCGCATGAGGCGCCTTAAGGGGTGTGACTGACTCCGAAGAAGTGACTGCACCCCCGCCTGCAGAGAAAGCTGTTTGTCCCGCGGTAGCTTGACTAACGCTGGCTGGGTATGAAACTCCATCCCGAGGTAAGTCAGTGATTGGGTCAGCGTCAACTTGGATTTCGGGAAATTGATGATCCACCCGAACTGCTGGAGAGTCGCCAGAGTGACGGTAAGACTTTGTTGACACGCCACCCGAGAAGGGGCCCTGACTAGGAGATCGTCCAAGTATGGGATCACCGAGTGGCCCTGAGAGTGCAGGACCGCCACGACGGATGCCATTACTTTGGTGAAGACCCGTGGAGCTGTCGCCAGGCCGAAGGGCAATGCGACGAACTGGAGGTGTTCGTCCCCGATGGCGAAACGCAGGAAACGTTGATGTTCGGGTGCGATCGGCACGTGGAGATAAGCATCCTTGATGTCGATCGATGCTAGGAAGTCTCCTTGTGACATCGAGGCGATGACCGAGCGGAGAGATTCCATCCGAAACCGTCTGGTTCTCACATGTCTGTTGAGCAGCCTGAGGTCCAGAACGGGACGGAATGACCCGTCCTTTTTTGGCACCACGAACAAGTTGGAGTAAAATCCGCGACCATGTTCCTGAAGGGGAACGGGAATCACAACTCCTTCCATCTTTAGAGCGTCCACTGCCTGAAAAAGAGCGTCGGCCTGTGCGGGGGGTGGGGAGGTTCTGAAAAAACGAGCCGTAGGTCGAGAGCTGAACTCTATCCTGTAACCATGAGACAGAATGTCTCTCACCCATCGGTCTTGAACGTGTGTCCACCAGGCGTCTCCAAAGCGGGAAAGCCTGCCACCGACCGAGGATGTGGCTAGATGAGGCCGAGAGTCATGAGGAGGCCGTCTTGGAGGCAGTGCCTCCTGCGGCCTTTTGGGGGCGTGACTTAGACCGCCACGCATAGGAGTTCCTCTGGCCTTTCTCCGGCCGGTTGGACGAAGAGGATTGGGGCTTGGCGGAGGGACGAAAGGACCGAAACCTCGATTGGATTTTCCGTTGCTGAGGTCTCTTAGGTTTGGACTGGGGTAAGGAGGAGTCCTTTCCCGAGGATTCCTTAATAATCTCATCAAACCGTTCGCCAAACAAACGTTCGCCAGAAAAAGGCAAACCAGTCAGGAACCTTTTGGAAGCAGAGTCTGCTTTCCATTCGCGCAGCCACATGGCCCTGCGGACTGCCACGGAGTTAGCGGATGCCACAGCCGTACGGCTAGCGGAGTCCAGGACGGCGTTCATGGCGTAGGACGAAAATGCTGATGCCTGAGAGGTCAAGGAAGACACATGTGGAGCAGAATTCCGCGTGACAGCATTAATCTCAGTCAGACATGCTGAGATTGCTTGGAGAGCCCACACAGCCGCAAAGGCTGGGGCAAAAGACGCGCCCGTGGCCTCATAAATAGAGCTCTTGGTGAAGTCTATCTGTCTGTCAGTGGCATCCTTCAGGGATGAGCCATCGGCAACCGACCTAGCAGCCAATCTAGAGACTGGAGGATCCACCTTGGGAGAGTGTGCCCAGCCCTTAATGACTTCAGCTGGAAAGGGATAACGCGTGTCAGTGTGCCGTTTAGCAAAGTGCTTGTCCGGGACCGCTCTGGGCTTCTGGACAGCGTCCCTGAAGTTAGAGTGATCAAAACACGTATTGCGCGTACGTTTGGGGAATCGAAATTGGTGTTTCTCCTGCTGAGAAGCAGACTCCTCTGCAGGAGGAGGTGGTGGTGAGAGATCCAGCACCTGGTTGATGGACGAGATAAGATCATTTACTAAGGCGTCCCCCTCAGGGGTATCAAGGTTAAGGGCGAAGTCAGGGTCAGAGCCCTGAGCTCCCACGTCCGCCTCGTCTTCCTGAGAGTCCTCAAACTGGGATCCAGAGCAGCATGAGGAGGCCGGGGAAGAATCCCAGCGAGGCCGCTTAGCAGGTCTGGGGCTGCGATCCGGGCAGGTGTCCTTCGCCTGGGACCTGGGGGCTATCCTGGGAGCGCGCTGCGGCGCAGACCGAGAAGGGCCTGGAGGAGACAAACTAACAGGGGCCGGGGCCTGTGAAGAGCCCGGTCTGGACTGCAATGCCTCAAGCAGCTTAGATGACCATTTGTCCATAGACTGAGCAATGGATTGTGAAAGTGACTGAGAAAGTTTCTCAGCGAAAGAGGTCAACGCCGGTGACTCTGTCCCTGCAGCCTGCTCAGGGGGAGCAGGGGGATCTACCTGAGCCGAGGGGCCCACAGTTGCCCTAGGCTCCGGCTGAGCAAGCGTGGCAGGAGTCGAACATTGATCACAGTGAGGGTATGTGGATCCCGCAGGCAACATAGCCCCACAAGAGGTACAGGCCGCGAAAAAAATCTGTGCCTTAGTAGCTTTGCTCCTTGTGGACGACATGCTGTTGTCTCTTAGGAGAGTGACCACTGAGGGTATATGGGAAAAGGGTATACCGCCTTTCCTAATAGATATATATATATAATAGATATATATATATATATAATAGATATATATATATAATAGATATATATATATATATAATAGATATATATATATATATAATAGATATATATATATAATAGATAGATATAGAGATAGATAGATAGATATATAGATAGAGATATATATATATATATATATATATATATATATATATATATATATATATATATATATATATAGATAGATAGAGATAGAGAGATATATATATATATATATATATATATATATATCTCTCTATCTATATATATATATATATATATATATATATATATATATATATATATATATATATATATATATATCTCTCTCTATCTATATATATATATATATATATATCTCTATCTATCTATCTCTATCTATCTCTATCTATATCTATCTATATCTATATATCTACCCATCTATCAATATATCTATATATCTATATGTATATATGTATATATCCCGGCACCTTAGGGGAGACCAGCACCGGGTGACTGGTGTGGCTTACCAACCGCTCACGAGCGGAGTGTGTCCTCCAGATTCCCTGTCGTGGATCCCCTGGAGCTGCAGAGCCTTGCTGCTGAATAGCATCCACCGGCAGAATGTTAAAAATGGCTGCCGGAGCTCTCAGGGGGGGGAGTGGAGCCGAGGGCGGTGCTAGCAGAGAGCAGGAATCTGGAGTCCCCAAGTGGTCAATGAGGGGGGAGGGAGGCATGCAGGATGCTCCAGCCCTCAAGGCCGACGTCATGTCGGCAATCCCGCCCTAACCCCTGACAGGCAGGCTCGGGGGCGGGATTTTCCGGACTAGGCCCCGGCGAAGCCGGGGGCTAAATTTAAGGCCGCGGCCGACAAGCAGGCACGGTCGGCGCAGAGGTCCGCCGAAAAGATAACGGACGGAACCACCGCGGCTTCCGGGGAGAAGGTGCGACCCCTGTACAGTCCCCACATGAGGATACAGAGTACCTTCAAGTTGCAGGACCCGGTCCCTGGGGATGAAGAAGCTCCGGTCCGGCAGGTTCCACCAGGGGCTGCGGATGGAGCACGGTCCCAGCACATGGATGACCGCTCAGGATCCCACTTCTCCCAGAGCCGCATAAGGGATGGTGAAGGAGACGGCATGTGGCTCCAGCCTCCGTACCCGCAATGGGTATCTCAACCTTAACAACACCGCCGACTTAGTGGGGTGAGAAGGGAACATGCCGGGGACCCCATTGGGGACCTCTTTTCTTCCATCCGACATAACTATGTATGAGAATGCATGAGTGGATGTGTGCCTCCTTCCACACAAAGCATAAAACTGAGGAGCCCGTGATCCACGGGAGGGTGTATAGGCAGAGGGGAGGGGTTACACTTTTTTAAAAGTGTAATACTTTGTGTGGCCTCCGGAGGCAGAAGCTATACACCCAATTGTCTGGGTCTCCCAATGGAGCGACAAAGAAATTGTCATTTGTGTTAGGAAAAGGGGGAGTGACTAAGTATTTACAAACTACCCATATACTTTAAACTTCTGTGTGGTCTACACTTTCCTCTGCAAATAAGTGTCAAAGCAGAGTAAAACTGTTGAATAAGTGTGGTATATACACAATGTGGCAAGCACTCCCTACTCTGCCCCTAATAATCAAGAGATTGCTCGGTGTGGGGATGGTGCAGGAACTGCTGGGCTCTACGATTTCTTAGGAAAGTCAAAAACAAATCAAATATTTTTTAGCTATCCTTTGTGGTCATAAAAAAAAAACAAAAAAAAACAAAACGTGAAAAATAGCGACATTTCAAATTTTTCTTTATATTCTGGGGGTTTGAGACAAAAATTAAGCCCCGTGTATACCAAAGAGAATTAGCAAAATTATTTCAATATTCCCCCAATTATTTTTTTCTTTGAGAACCATTAAAAAGCGCAAGTTCAAAAAAAGAAGAGGAAAAAATATATTTCTTTGCCTCATCAGGAGTGGGGTAAAATGGCCCAGTACTGAACTGGTTAATATAGTTACATAGTTACTTAGGTTGAAAAAAGACCTAGGTCCATCTAGTTCAACTTTCCTCCACCAGTTCTACATTTGGTCACTAAGTCATTTATAACCAACAATGTTTTGTGTACTGAGGAAATCATCCAGCCCTTTTTTAAAAGCTGTTATAGTATCTGCCATTACTACCTCTTGTGGTAGTGTATTCCACAGTCTGACCGCTCTAACTGTAAAGAACCCTTTCCTATTTAGGTGTCGGAATCGCTTTTCTTCCACTTGCAGTGAGTGCCCCCTGGTCCTTAGTATTGTTTTCGGAAGAAATAAGTCATGTGCCAGTCCTTTATATTGACCACACATGTATTTATACATATAAATGAGATCTCCTCTGAGACGTCTTTTTTCTAAGCTAAACATATCTAACTTTTTCAACCTGCCATCATATGGGAGGCCTTCCATTCCTTGTAATAGTCTAGTTGCCCGCCTTTGAACTGACTAACTTCTGAATGTCCTTTTTAAAATGTGGAGCCCAAAACTGGATCCCGTATTCCAGATGTGGCCTTACAAGTGATTTATAGAGGGGTAACAATACGTTGGGATCACGGGATCTAATCTCTCTTTTTATACACCCTAAAATCTTGTTTGCTTTAGCAGCTGCTGCTTGACATTGAGTGCTGCTGCTCAGCTTATTTGTAATGAGAATACCCAAGTCCTTCTCCTGTTCTGTAGTCCCGAGTTTACTTCCATTTAATGTATACGCAGCTTTAGGATTACTCCGTCCCAGGTGCATTACTTTACATTTATCAACATTAAATCTCATTTGCCAAGTATCTGCCCATTCTGACATCTTATCCAGATCTTTTTGTAATATTGTACTATCCAGGTCAGTTTTTAATATCCTACATAGTTTGGTGTCATCGGCAAAGACTGACACTGTACTATCAATCCCATCCACAAGGTCATTAACCCCTTCACGACCATGGACGGATCTTTCCGTCATGGATCGTGTCCCGGTAATCCCCGCCCCCTGCCGCGGGCAGGCGGCGTGGATCGGCACACATATCAGCTGTTTTCAACAGCTGACATGTGTGCCTACATGTTCCGAGTGGAATCGCATTCCACCCGGAACATTAACCCCTTAGATCTCGCTGCCAAAGTCTGGCAGCGAGATCTATATGCGCGCGGCCATCTTTTTTTCTTACCGCCGCCCCCTCCGGACGTCACGTGAGTGATCACGTGACGTTCGGGGGTTGCCATCGTAGCACAGGGTCATGTGATGACGCCTGGTGCTAAGAAGTTTCACTTTCATTCTTCCTCGGCACGGAGCAGAGGAAGAAAGAAAGTGACTGAATCTGCTGATTACAGCGGTATAGCTGTAATCAGCAGATAGCGATCAGCAATCGGACTGCTGATCGCTATAGCCCCCTAGGGGGACTAGTAAAATAAAATAAAAAAAGTAAAAAAAAAGTTTTAAAAAATTAAAAAAAAAACAAAAAACCTAAAAGTTCAAATCACCCCCCTTTCCCCCCATTGAAAATTAAAGGGTTAAAAAATAAATAAATATACACATATTTGGTATCGCCGCGTTCAGAAATGCCCGATCTATCAAAATATAAAATCAATTAATCTGATTGGTAAACGGCGTAGTGGCAAAAAAATTCCAAACGCCAAAATTACGTTTTTTGGTCGCCGCAAGTTTTACGCAAAATGCAATAACAGGCGATCAAAACGTAGCATCTGCGCAAAAATGCTACCATTAGAAACATCAGCTCGAGACGCAAAAAATAAGCCGTCACTGAGCCATAGATCCCAAAAAATAAGAACGCTACGTGTTTTGGAAAATGGCGCAAAACGTGCGCCACTTTTATTGGACAAACTTGTGAATTTTTTTTAACCCCTTAGATACAAGTAAACCTATACATGTTTGGTGTCTACAAACTCGCACCGACCTCAGGTATCATACCCACACATCAGTTTTACCATATAGTGAACACCGTGAATAAAACATCCCAAAAACTATTGTGCCATCACACTTTTTTTGCAATTTTTCCACACTTGGAATTTTTTTGCTGCTTTCCAGTACACCATATGGTAAAACTTATGGTTTCATTTAAAAGTACAACTTGTCCCGCAAAAAACAAGCCCTCATATGGCAAGATTGACGGAAAAATAAAAAAGTTACGGCTCTCGGAAGAAGGGGAGCAAAAAACAAAAACGCAAAAACGGAAAGTGCCCCGGGGCTGAAGGGGTTAATAAAGAGAGTAAAAAGAAATCGGTCCAAGCACAGATCCCTGCGGCACCCCACTGCTGACTATAGCCCATTTAGAGAATGTACCATTTATGACTACTCTTGGTTTCCTATCTTTTAGCCAATTCCTTACCCAGTTGCATATTGTGTCCCCTAGTCCTTGCTTCTGGAGCTTTAGTATAAGGCTATTATGTGGTACAGTATCAAATGCCTTTGCAAAGTCCAAATAAATCACATCAGCTGCATTACCAATATCCAGGTTTGAACTTACCCCCTCATAGAACCCCAACAGGTTGGTTAGACACGACTTATCTTTCATGAATCCATGCTGTTTGTCAGTTATCATATTATTTTCTGCAATATATTTTTGCATGTCATCCCTTAAAATGCCCTCAAAAACTTTGCATACTACTGATGTCAGGCTTACTGGACGGTAGTTGCCTGGATCTACCCTCTTACCTTTCTTAAATATCGGTACCACATCAGCAATCCTCCAATCCTGAGGCACCAACCATGTTACAAGTGAGTCTAAAAAGATGAGATACAGCGGTCTGTCGAGTACGGAGCTCAATTCCCTCAATATTCGTGGATGAATGCCATCTGGCCCTGGGGATTTGTCAATGTTTAATTTACTCAGACGTAGGCGTACTTCATCTTGTGTTAAATTAATTATATCGGGTGGTGGACTTTGATTTTTCACTTGTTGAATGATCCCAGGTACAGTCAGTTCCTTGGTGAATACAGATGAGAAATGCCTATTTAATATCTCAGTCTTTTGTTTGTCCTCTATAACTAACTTGTTATTATATTTTAAGGGTCCGATACTATCCTTTGTTTTCCTTTTGGCATTAATGTATTTATAAAAGATTTTGGGATTTATTTTAATGTCATTGGCGATTTTTGTTTCAGTAGCTAGTTTTGCTTGCTTGATTTCTTTTTTGCATTGCCTATTGATATCTTTATACTCCTGCAATGCTATTTCTGTATTCTCAGCCTTTAAGATTTTAAAAACGCCCTTTGTTTTTGTTTTATTATACTTTGTACAGTCTTATTTATCCATAGTGGTTTCTTTTTATTCCTGGACATTTTATTACCAGAGGGTATACGTTTTTTACAGGACACTGGTAGTATATCCTTAAACTTAGCCCATTTATGTTCGGTATCCCCAGTTACCATGACTCTGTCCCAATCTACACATTTAAGCTCTTCCCTTAATTTGTTGAAATCAGCTTTCCTAAAATTCCAGGTTTTAGCATTCCCCCTTTGAAATGTTCTATTGAATATTATGTCGAAGCTTACCATATTATGATCGCTGGTGCCCAAGTGCTCCCGGACCTGTAGATCTGAAATTGTATCCGGTCTATTTGACAGGACCAGATCTAGCAAATTATCTCCCCTGGTCGGTTCACCTACCATCTGAGAGAGGAAATGGTCTTGAATGGTAGATAAGAACTTACAGCTTTTAGCAAAACCAGAAGATTCTATGTCCCACTGTATGTCTGGATAGTTGAAATCCCCCATAATAAGAACCCGATTATTATTATTAGCTGCCTTTTCAATTTGTTCCAGCATTTCACCCTCTATTTGTTCAGGTATGTTAGGAGGCTTATAGCAAACTCCAATTAGCATTTTTCCATTATTCCCCTCCCCATGTACATTTACCCATACTGACTCTACATTGTTGCTGTTCCCCTCAATGTCATCATACAACACAGGTTTTAGGTTAGATTTGATAAATATACACACCCCACCACCTTTTTGGCCTTTCCTGTCCTTCCTAAATGTACTATAACCCTGTATGTTTGTCACCCAGTCATGGCTTTCATCCAGCCAGGTTTCTGCAATGCCCACCACATCATAATCCATGGTTGACATAAGAGTCTCCAATTCATTCATTTTGTTTGCAAGACTTCTTGCATTTGCCAGTAGACATTTAATCCTATTAACACCTTTATTATTCCTAGCCTCCCTACATTCCTTGTATGTCCCCTCCCCCCCTAACCCTTCATTGACCCCTACCGTCTCCCTGTCTCTATCTGCTCTATCTATCCCCTTATTTGCTCCACTACCCTCTCCTCCCTGTGTGCATGCTGGGCATTTGGAAGCCAAGGGACTGGATCTAAATGAGCAGCTGGCAACACATATATTGACAATATGGAGAGGAGTTTGCTGCTCATTGAGCAGCTACTTGCTGGGGTAGATGTGGGGGAGGATGGTAGTATGGAGCTCCACACAGTAGAGGGAAGAGTTCCAGGGAGGCTAGTCCTGATTCGGCACACCCCAGCAAGTTTGCCAAGTTGTCAGATGGAGGGGTGGGGTGTCAGTACATGAGTTGCACTGCTGCAGCAACACACGTACTGTGAAATCCAGATATCTGCTCCAGTGAGGGGGAAAAGACCGCAGGGCAGGTCAGACAGGTGCTGGTAGTGGGGGACTCCATTATTAGTGGAACAGCTTAAGCAAGAAGTTACAAGACAGAGATTGTCAAACAGTGTGTTGTCTTCTTGGCGCTCGAGTTCAGCACATCGCTGATCGGGTTGACAGATTACTGGGAGGGGCTGGTGAGGACCCAGCTGTCAGGGTTCACATCGGCACAAATGACAAAAGTTAGAGGTAGGGCGAAGGTCCTTAAAGATGATTTCAGGGAATTAGGCTGTGTGCACACGTTGCGTTTTTTACCGCGGAAACGCTGCGTTTTGAACCGCAGCGTTTCAGTGGCAAATTGAATGCGTTCAGCTTTCCCAGCAAAGTGTATGGGAAAGCTGAAAAATCAGTGCACACGCTGCGTTTCTTTCCGCAGCGTTTTGGATGCCAAAAATCGGTGCGGAAAGAAAAGCAGCATGTCACTTTTGTGCGTTGTGGCTGCGTTCTCTCCCCCATTGAAATCAATGATGTGGGGTCAGAACGCAGCTACACCGCATGGACCTGCTTTTTTGTTGCGGTCCGCGGGCTTTGTCGGCACGCCAGAACGCAGGCATTTACCTGGAAGTGAGGTCAAGAGGTTTCCTGTTGACCTCACTTCCTGGCAAAGCCCCCGGTGTCGCCAAAGTGCCCGCCCCGACCCCCGACCCCCCTCCCGAAAATCCAACATGGCCGCGCGCACAGTAGCGCACCGGCCGCCCTGCTCCTATGTTATCTGTCGCATGTGCCTTGAGACATGCGACAGAAAAATGCACCCAGGCACTGCCCGTTCACCCCAATTCCCCCCCGGTGTCATACATACCTGTCCGGTCGCAGCGCTGATCCCCCGCGGCTCCCTCCTCCTTCACAGCAGACGCCGGCCGGTCACATGAGCAGAGCAGCTGACAGCCAGCACTGTGTTCAGTGTGAGCTGTGCTGGCTGCTCGGCAGTCTGCAGCTGTGACCCGGGGAGAGTGGGTGCAGATTTTTGCACCCACTCTCCTCAAATGGAGGGTCTGCCCTCCTAGAAAATGGGGGATACGTTCCCTGAACGTGCCCCCATATTCTAGAAGGTCCAGAGGCGACGTGGGACATCCAAATGGATTTCTGCGGACCCATTTTTTTTTATTAAATTGGAGAACAAGGGAATGATTTGAGGAGTGTTTTTTCTAATAAAAAATTTTTTGTTGTCTTTTTTTGCTTTTGTTTACTGTCAATTAGTTATGTCGGGTGTCTGATAGACGCCGTGACATCACTAATTGCTAGGCTTGATCTTGATACCAGGTGACATTACACATCTGGTATCAACCCGATTTATTACCCCGTTAGCCAACGCACCAGGGCGCGGGATGAGTTGGGGCGAAGCGCCAGGATTGGCGCATCTAATGGATGCGCCACTTCTGGGGCGGCTGTGGCCTGCTATTTTTAGGCTGGGAAGAGTCCAATAACCATGGCTCTTCCCACCCTGAGAATACCAGACCTCAGCTGTCAGCTTCACCTTGGCTGGTGATCTAATTTGGGGGGACCCCATGTTATTTTTTTTTTATTATTTTTATTTATAAATAAAAAAAAAAAAAAAACCTGGGGAGCCCTCCAAATTGATCACCAGACAAGATTAAGCTGCCAGCTGTGGTTTGCAGGCTACAGCTGTCTGCTTTACCCTGACTGGCTATCAAAAATAGGGGGGACCCCACGCCATTTTTTTTTTGTTTTTGTGATAAAAACTAGGCTAGGCACCCTTTAGTGCCACATGAAAGGTACTAAAGGTGCCAGCTTAGAATATGCAGGGGGGGTGGGACGTTGTATATATATTTGACCTCCATTGACGCTTTTTAGGCTGGATGCCCACAATCGGGGTTTGCAGCGTGTTGGGCGCAGATTGTTTTCCCTGCGTCCATGACGCTGCGTTGTGCAGTAGAAGCACAGTGGAAGGATTTTTAGAAATCTCATGCCCACTGTGCTTCTTTTCTCCGCAGCATAAACCGACCGGTGGCGCAGCTTCCCGAGCCTCAGCATGTCAATTTATGCTGCATAGATGAGTGTTCTCTGCAGGTAGCATAGAGCTCCACAGCAGCCTGAACCCAAATCGTGGGCATGGGCAGCTGCGTTCTCCCGTGGGAAACACTCACATCTCTGCAGGAAGGCTGACACTGGGTACTAGACGCCGTGTCGCTGGATCATGGCCACATAGCCCAACAGTGAGAATATTGTTGCTACAGCTACATTTTGGGGGAAGTAGCCGTGGATTCAAAATGATTAATAATATGATAACTGACAAACAGCATGGATTCATGAAAGATAAGTCGTGTCTAACCAACCTGTTGGGGTTCTATGAGGGGGTAAGTGCAAACCTGGATATTGGTAATGCAGCTGATGTGATTTATTTGGACTTTGCAAAGGCATTTGATACTGTACCACATAATAGCCTTATACTAAAGCTCCAGAAGCAAGGACTAGGGGACACAATATGCAACTGGGTAAGGAATTGGCTAAAAGATAGGAAACAAAGAGTAGTCATAAATGGTACATTCTCTAAATGGGCTATAGTCAGCAGTGGGGTGCCGCAGGGATCTGTGCTTGGACCGATTCTTTTTACTCTCTTTATTAATGACCTTGTGGATGGGATTGATAGTACAGTGTCAGTCTTTGCCGATGACACCAAACTATGTAGGATATTAAAAACTGACCTGGATAGTACAATATTACAAAAAGATCTGGATAAGATGTCAGAATGGGCAGATACTTGGCAAATGAGATTTAATGTTGATAAATGTAAAGTAATGCACCTAGGACGGAGTAATCCTATAGCTGCGTATACATTAAATGGAAGTAAACTCGGGACTACAGAACAGGAGAAGGACTTGGGTATTCTCATTACAAATAAGCTGAGCAGCAGCACTCAATGCCAAGCAGCAGCTGCTAAAGCAAACAAGATTCTAGGGTGTATAAAAAGAGAGATTAGATCCCGTGATCCCAACGTATTGTTACCCCTCTATAAATCACTTGTAAGGCCACATCTGGAATACGGGATCCAGTTCTGGGCTCCACATTTTAAAAAGGACATTCAGAAGTTAGAGTCAGTTCAAAGGCGGGCAACTAGACTATTACAAGGAATGGAAGGCCTCCCATATGATGGCAGATTGAAAAAGTTAGATATGTTTAGCTTAGAAAAAAGACGTCTCAGAGGAGATCTCATTTATATGTATAAATACATGTGTGGTCAATATAAAGGACTGGCACATGACTTATTTCTTCCAAAAACAATACTAAGGACCAGGGGGGCACTCACTGCGAGTGGAAGAAAAGCGATTCCGACACCTAAATAGGAAAGGGTTCTTTACAGTTAGAGCGGTCAGACTGTGGAATGCCCTACCACAAGAGGTAGTAATGGCAGATACTATAACAGCTTTTAAAAAAGGGCTGGATGATTTCCTCAGTACACAAAACATTGTTGGTTATAAATGACTTAGTGACTAAATGTAGAACTGGTGGAGGAAGGTTGAACTAGATGGACCTAGGTCTTTTTTCAACCTAAGTAACTATGTAACTATGTAATATACTCCTGAATAAAATCCTTGAGGGGTGCAGATTCCAAAATGGGGTCACTTGTGGGGGTTTTCTGACGTATAGGTACCCAAGTCTTAAAAAACGCACCTAAAAAAACGCATGAAAAACGCATGAAAAACGCATGCGTTTTCGATGCGTTGTTTCTCAAAAAGCATTGTTTACTATTCTCCCCTCTGCCAGAGGGTGCGTTTTTTTCCGCGCGGAAAAAAAAGCAACGTGTGCACATACCCTTAGGCTGGAAGCTTAAAGCAAGGACCTCGAAAGTGGCATTTTCCAGAGAGGCAGCCCAATATTAGGGAGGTAAAAAGTTGGCTCAGGAATTTGTGTATGAAGGAGAGTTTTGGGTTTTTGGAAAAATTAGGCCTACTTCTCTGTTGGCTACAGGCTCTACAATAGGGATGGGCTACACCTTAATGGGGAGTGTGCAGCTGTGCTGGGGGGAAAAAATAATGTCTGGGAAGGTTGGAGGAGTGTTTAAACTAGAGAGTGGGGGGAGCGCATTTACTGTAGAGGAGGGGAAAATAGTGCAGATAGTGACCTGGGCATACGTAATGAAATTGGGGTGGCAAGGGGGGGGGGTGGGCAGACAATACACTGAGCAAGAATAGAGGTGCAGAGAATTACATAAAGTGCATGTACACTAATTCCAGAAGCCTCACCAATACAATTGAGGAATTAGAACTATTGTTGGAAAAAAAATAAATTATAATATGGTAGAGATAACTGAGACCTGGCTGGATGAGAGCTATGACTGGGCTGTTAATTTACAGGGATATAGTCTGTTCAGGAATTATTATACAAACAAGCAAGGGTGAGCTGTGTATTTATATGCAAAATCATCCATAAAACCCACCCAACATGATAATATATGTGAAAGAAGGGAATTTTGTTACTTACCGTAAATTCCTTTTCTTCTAGCTCTTATTGGGAGACCCAGACGATTGGGGTATAGCTACTGCCCTCCGGAGGCCACACAAAGCACTACACTAAAAAGTGCAAGGCCCCTCCCCTTCTGGCTATACCCCCCCGTGGTATCACGGGTACTCCAGTTTTAGTGCCAAAGCAAGAAGGAGGAAGCCAATAACTGGTTTAAACAAATTAACTCCGAGAAACATCGGAGAACCGAAAAACCGTTCAACATGAACAACATGTGTACCCGCAAACAACAAAAAAATCCCGAAGGACAACAGGGCGGGTGCTGGGTCTCCCAATAAGAGCTAGAAGAAAAGGAATTTACGGTAAGTAACAAAATTCCCTTCTTCTTCAGCGCTCTATTGGGAGACCCAGACGATTGGGACGTCCAAAAGCTGTCCCTGGGTGGGTAAAGAAATACCTCATGTTAGAGCTGCAAAAAAACAGCCCTCCCCTACGGGGATGTCACTGCCGCCTGCAGGACTCTTCTACCTAAGCTGGCATCCGCCGAAGCATAGGTATGCACCTGATAATGCTTGGTGAAAGTGTGCAGACTGGACCAGGTTGCTGCCTGGCACACCTGTTGAGCCGAAGCCTGGTGTCGTAATGCCCAGGACGCACCCACGGCTCTGGTTGAGTGGGCTTTTAGCCCTGAAGGAACCGGAAGCCCCGCAGAGCGGTAGGCCTCTAGAATTGGTTCTTTGATCCATCGAGCCAGGGTGGCTTTAGAAGCCTGCAATCCCTTGCGCGGACCAGCGACAAGGACAAAAAGTGCATCGGAACGGCGCATGGGCGCCGTTCGGGAAATGTAGATTCTGAGTGCTCTCACCAGATCTAGCAAACGTAAGTCCTTTTCATACCGGTGAACCGGATGAGGGTAAAAGGAAGGCAAGGATATATCCTGATTAAGATGAAACGAGGATACGACCTTAGGGAGAAACTCCGGAATGGGGCGCAGCACTACCTTGTCCTGGTGGAACACCAGGAAAGGAGCCTTGGATGACAAAGCTGCCAGCTCAGACACTCGCCGAAGCGATGTGATCGCGACAAGAAACGCCACTTTCTGTGACAGGCGAGAAAAGGAAACGTCCTTTAGAGGCTCGAAGGGCGGCTTTTGCAGAGCAACAAGTACTCTGTTCAGATCCCATGGATCTAACGGCCGCTTGTACGGGGGCACAATATGACAGACCCCCTGTAGGAACGTGCGCACCTTAGGAAGACGTGCTAGACGCTTCTGAAAAAACACAGACAGTGCCGAGACTTGCCCTTTAAGGGAGCTGAGCGACAAGCCCTTTTCCAACCCCGATTGCAGGAAGGAAAGAAAGGTGGGCAATGCAAATGGCCAAGGGGATACTCTCTGTGCAGAGCACCAAGATAAGAAAATCTTCCACGTTCTGTGGTAGATCTTAGCAGACGTTGACTTCCTAGCTTGTCTCATTGTGGCTACGACTCCTTGAGATAATCCTGCAGACGCTAGGATCCAGGACTCAATGGCCACACAGTCAGGTTCAGGGCCGCAGAATTCTGATGGAAAAACGGCCCTTGGGACAGTAAGTCTGGTCGGTCTGGCAGTGACCACGGTCGACCGACCGTGAGATGCCACAGATCCGGATACCACGATCTCCTCGGCCAGTCTGGGGCGACGAGTATGACGCGGCTGCAATCGGATCTGATCTTGCGTAACACTCTGGGCAAGAGTGCCAGAGGTGGAAAGACGTATGGGAGCCGGAACTGCGACCAATCTTGAACCAATGCGTCTGCCGCCAGAGCTCTTTGGTCGCGCGACCTCGCCATGAATGCCGGGACCTTGTTGTTGTGCCGGGACGCCATCAGGTCGACGTCCGGCACTCCCCATCGGCGACAGATTTCCTGAAACACGTCCGGGTGAAGGGACCATTCCCCTGCGTCCATGCCCTGGCGACTGAGGAAGTCTGCTTCCCAGTTTTCTACGCCGGGGATGTGAACTGCGGATATGGTGGAGGCCGTGGCTTCCACCCACATCAGAATCCGCCGGACTTCCTGGAAGGCTTGCCGACTGCGTGTCCCCCCTTGGTGGTTGATGTATGCCACCGCTGTGGAGTTGTCCGACTGAATTCGGATCTGCCTTCCTTCCAGCCACTGCTGGAAGGCTAGTAGGGCAAGATACACTGCTCTGATTTCCAGAACATTGATCTGAAGGGTGGACTCCTGCGGAGTCCACGTCCCCTGAGCCCTGTGGTGAAGAAACACTGCTCCCCACCCTGACAGACTCGCATCTGTCGTGACCACTGCCCAGGATGGAGGCAGGAAGGATCTTCCCTGAGACAATGAGGTGGGAAGGAGCCACCATTGTAGAGAGTCCTTGGCCGTCTGGGAAAGAGAGACTTTCCTGTCCAGGGACGTTGACTTCCCGTCCCATTGGCGGAGAATGTCCCATTGAAGTGGACGCAGATGAAACTGCGCAAAGGGAACTGCTTCCATGGCTGCCACCATCTTCCCGAGGAAGTGCATGAGGCGCCGTAAGGGGTGCGACTGGCCCTGAAGGAGGGATTGCACCCCTGTCTGTAGTGACCGCTGCTTGTACAGCGGAAGCTTCACTCTCGCTGCTCGAGTATGGAACTCCATGCCAAGATACGTTAGTGACTGTGTCGGAGACAGATTCGACTTTGGAAAGTTGATGATCCATCCGAACGTCTGTAGAGTCTCCAGTGTAGCATGTAGACTGAGTTGGCATGCCTCTTGAGAGGGTGCCTTGACAAGTAGATCGTCTAGGTAAGGGATCACCGAGTGTCCCTGAGAGTGCAAGACCGCTACCACTGCCGCCATGACCTTGGTGAAAACCCGTGGGGCTGTCGCCAGACCGAATGGCAGAGCTACGAACTGAAGATGTTCGTTTCCTATCACGAAACGTAGAAAACGTTGATGTTCTGTAGCAATTGGCACATGGAGATAAGCATCTTTGATGTCTATTGAGGCAAGGAAGTCTCCTTGAGACATTGAGGCCACGACAGAGCGGAGGGTTTCCATCCGGAACCGCCTGGCGTGCACATGTTTGTTGAGCAGCTTTAGATCCAGAACAGGACGGAACGAGCCGTCCTTTTTTGGAACCACAAAGAGATTGGAGTAAAACCCTCGCCCCTGTTCCTGAGGCGGTACAGGAACCACTACTCCTTCCGCTCTTAGGGAGTCCACCGCCTGCAGCAGGGCATCTGCTCGGTCTGGATGTGGGGAGGTTCTGAAGAACCGAGCTGGAGGACGAGAACTGAACTCGATTCTGTACCCGCGAGACAAAATGTCTGTCACCCACCGGTCTTTGACCTGTGACATCCAAATGACGGAAAAGCGGGAGAGCCTGCCCCCGACCGGAGATGCGGAGGGGGGGAGCTGGAAGTCATGAGGTAGCCGCTTTGGAAGCGGTTCCTCCATTTGCTTTCTTGGGGCGCGCGTGAGCCCGCCAGGAATCTGAGCTTCTTTGCGTCCTCTGAGTCCCTTTGGACGAGGAGAATTGTGTCTTGCCCGAACCTCGAAAGGACTGAAACTTCTGCTGCCATCTTTTCTGCTGAGGTTTGCTTGATCTGGGCTGGGGCAAAGAAGAGTCTTTACCCTTGGACTGTTTAATGATGTCAGCCAATGGCTCGCCAAACAGTCTATCTCTAGATAAAGGCAGGCTGGTTAAACATTTTTTGGAACCAGCATCTGCTTTCCAGTCCTTTAACCACAAGGCTCTGTGCAAAACTACCGAATTGGCGGACGCCATTGAGGTGCGGCTGGTAGATTCTAGGACCGCATTGATAGCGTAAGACGCAAACGCGGACATCTGCGAGGTAAGGGACGCCACTTGCGGCACCGCTGGATGTAAGATAGCATCCACTTTTGCTAACCCAGCTGAAATAGCTTGGAGTGCCCATACGGCTGCGAATGCTGGAGCAAACGACGCGCCGATAGCTTCATAGACAGATTTTAACCAGAGGTCCATCTGTCTGTCATTGGCATCCTTAAGTGAAGCGCCATCCTCCACTGCAACTATGGATCTAGCTGCAAGTTTGGAAATCGGGGGGTCAACTTTTGGACACTGGGTCCAGCGCTTGACCACATCAGGGGGGAAAGGAAAACGTGTATCCTTAGAACGTTTAGAGAAACGCCTTTCTGGATGAGCGTCGTGTTTCTGGATTGACTCTCTGAAGTCAGAGTGATCCAAGAAAGCACTTAATTTGCGCTTGGGATAAAGAAAACGAAACTTCTCCTGCTCTGCAGCTGCCTCCTCTGCTGAAGGAGCTGGGGGAGAAATATCTAACAGTCTATTGATGGCTGAGATAAGATCGTTTACCATGGCGTCCCCATCCGGGGTATCCAGATTGAGAGGGGTTCCAGGACAAGACTCCTGATCACTCTCATCAGGCGCATCACAGGGAGACTGATTGCGCTGAGACCCTGAGCAGTGTGATGACGTTGAGGGTCTTTCCCAGCGAGCTCGCTTAGGGTGGCTGGGGCTATCATCTGAGTCATAATACTCAGCCTGTGAAGCCGGGGACCCCCTTGCAGTCTGGATTAAATCCAACTGAGGGGGATTAGAGGACAGAGACCTCGCCGTGTCCACAGACTGAGCCCCAGGCATGGATTGCAAAGTTTCAAGGATTTTTGCCATAGTCACAGACATATTATCAGCAAAAACTGCAAAGTCTGTCCCTGACACCGGGGCAGGACTTACAGGCGTCTCAGCCTGGGTCACTATCTCTCCTGACTCCGGCTGGCGAAGCAGCACCGGATCTGAGCATTGCACACAATGGGGGTCCTTGGAGCCTGCTGGTAGAGCAGCCCCACATGCAGCACACGCAGTGTACACAGCCCTAGCCTTGGCAGCCTTGCGTTTTGTGGATGACATGTTGCTGCCTCCTCAGAGCGATCTGGGTATACAGCCAGGAAGCGACCTCACAGTGCAAGCAATAAGGAAATATATATATGTCCAGTGACACAGTACACTAATACACACTGAGGCACTAAAGGGGCCAGCTGAAAAGCCGCTTACCGCCCGCTTAAGAGCGGGTGTGTGGTATCCAAAAGCCCCCTAGTCCAGGTCTCCCAGAGCCTTGCGTCCTTCCTCCAGCCAGACATGCATGTAATGGCTGCCGGCGTCCTGAGAGAGGAGGGGGGGCGGACCCTGGGCGTTCCTGACTAAGAGCGGGAAGCCTGCTTCCCTCTGTGCCTAGTGAGAGGGCTGGAGCATGTAAATCAGGCTCCAGCCCTCGTCGCTGCCGTGAAACAGCGTCTCTCCCCTACCCTGATTGACAGGGTGGGGGCGGGAACGAATCGGAGCTGCCGGCGTCCTAGGCCGCAAAAGCCGGGGACTAGATTTATAAACGCCACCGCCGTAAAAGCGCGGTCGGCGTGTCCCCGGCGAACTAAAAGTCACAGCAGCGCCGCCGGTCCAGCGGGGGTCGGCGCTGCGTTCCCACAACACAGAAAAAAGTCCCCCAGTTAAACTGTAGGAACACTAGCTCTAGCGTTACGGTCCCCGGCGCACTACAACACCCAGCCAGCCCGGAGTGTGTCTGTGCCAGCCGGGGACACAGAGTACCTGTATGATGCAGGGCCTTGTCCCTGATGGTACTCCTGCTCGGCATCCACCAGGTGCTATGGGTCTGTGGATGGAGCCCGGCGTCAGAGCTTTGAGGCCGGCAGGATCCCACTTCCACAGAGCCCTACAAGGGGATGTGGAAGGAAAACAGCATGTGGGGCTCCAGCCTCTGTACCAGCAATAGGTACCTCAACCTTACAACACCATCCACGGGTGAGAAGGGAGCATGCTGGGGGCCCTATATGGGCCCTCTTTTCTTCCATCCGAAATAGTCAGCAGCTACTGCTGACTAAAATCTGTGGAGCTATGCATGGAATGTCTGACCTCCTTCGCACAAAGCTTGAAAACTGGAGTACCCGTGATACCACGGGGGGGTATAGCCAGAAGGGGAGGGGCCTTGCACTTTTTAGTGTAGTGCTTTGTGTGGCCTCCGGAGGGCAGTAGCTATACCCCAATCGTCTGGGTCTCCCAATAGAGCGCTGAAGAAATGTAGGGTCCGCATGGGTGGAGATTAGGGGAGGGTAAAAGAATAATAAATTAGAGAGCCAATAGAGAGGCTACAAGGATACTAAAAGTCAGGCTGCCAAATTTCTAACGTATAAGAGATGAACTTAGTGCCATAAATTGTGACAATGTCCTGAGAAATGAAAGTACACAAAGCAAATGGGACACATAGGCATCCTGGATAGGACCTGTGTACCATATATACCCTATAGGAATAAACAAGTTTGTAACAAAAGAAAACCACTATGGCTAAATAGAGCTGTAAGGGGCACAATAAATGACAAAAAGAAAGTGTTTAGTGAATTAAAGCAAAAGGGTAGTGACAAGGTATTAAATACTTATACAAAATGTAATAAATTCTGTAAAAAGCAAATCAAGGCAGCAAAGACTGAGATAGAGAGACTCATTGCCAGAGAAAGTAAAAATAATCCAAAGAAGGGAATTTTGTTTACTTACCGTAAATTCCTTTTCTTCTAGCTCCAATTGGGAGACCCAGACAATTGGGTGTATAGGCTATGCCTCCGGAGGCCGCACAAAGTATTACACTTAAAAGTGTTAAGCCCCTCCCCTTCTGCCTATACACCCCCCGTGCTCCCACGGGCTCCTCAGTTTTGGTGCAAAAGCAAGAAGGAGGAAAAGAATTAAAAACTGGTTTAAAGTAACTTCAATCCGAAGGAATATCGGAGAACTGAAACCATTCAACATGACCAACATGTGTACACAAAAAAACAGGGGCGGGCGCTGGGTCTCCCAATTGGAGCTAGAAGAAAAGGAATTTACGGTAAGTAAACAAAATTCCCTTCTTCTTTGTCGCTCCATTGGGAGACCCAGACAATTGGGACGTCCAAAAGCAGTCCCTGGGTGGGTAAAATAATACCTTGTAAGAGAGCCGTAAAACGGCCTCTTCCTACAGGTGGGCAACCGCCGCCTGAAGGACTCGTCTACCTAGGCTGGCATCCGCCGAAGCATAGGTATGCACCTGATAGTGTTTCGTGAAAGTGTGCAGGCTCGACCAGGTAGCCGCCTGACACACCTGCTGAGCCGTAGCCTGGTGCCTCAAAGCCCAGGACGCGCCCACGGCTCTGGTAGAATGGGCCTTCAGCCTTGAGGGAACTGGAAGCCCAGCCGAACGGTAGGCTTCGAGAATTGGCTCCTTGATCCACCGAGCCAAGGTTGATTTGGAAGCCTGTGACCCTTTACGCTGGCCAGCGACAAGGACAAAGAGTGCATCCGAGCGGCGCAGGGGCGCCATACGAGAAATGTAGAGTCTGAGTGCTCTCACCAGATCTAACAAGTGCAAATCCTTTTCACATTGGTGAACTGGATGAGGACAAAAAGAAGGTAAGGAGATATCCTGATTGAGATGAAAGGGGGATACCACCTTAGGGAGAAATTCCGGAACCGGACGCAGAACCACCTTGTCCTGGTGAAAAACCAGGAAAGGGGCTTTGCATGACAGCGCTGCTAGCTCAGACACTCTCCGAAGTGAAGTGACTGCTACTAGAAAAACCACTTTCTGCGAAAGGCGTGAGAGAGAAATATCTCTCATTGGCTCGAATGGTGGTTTCTGAAGAACCAGCAGCACCCTGTTCAGATCCCAGGGTTCTAACGGCCGCTTGTAAGGAGGAACGATGTGACAAACCCCCTGCAGGAACGTGCGTACCTGTGGAAGTCTGGCTAGGCGCTTCTGGAAAAACACAGAGCGCTGAGACTTGTCCCTTAAGGGAGCCGAGCGACAAACCCTTTTCCAGTCCAGATTGAAGGAAGGACAGAAAAGTGGGCAAGGCAAAAGGCCAGGGAGAAAAACCCTGAGCAGAGCACCACGACAGGAAAATTTTCCACGTCCTGTGGTAGATCTTGGCGGACGTTGGTTTCCTAGCCTGTCTCATAGTGACAATGACGTCTTGAGATAACCCTGAAGGCGCTAGGATCCAGGACTCAATGGCCACACAGTCAGGTTGAGGGCCGCAGAATTCAGATGGAAAAACGGCCCTTGAGATAGCAAGTCTGGTCGGTCTGGTAGTGCCCACGGTTGGCCGACCGTGAGATGCCACAGATCCGGGTACCACGACCGCCTCGGCCAGTCTGGAGCGACGAGGATGACGCGGCGGCAGTCGGCCCTGATCTTGCGTAACACTCTGGGCAACAGTGCCAGCGGAGGAAACACATAAGGGAGCTGAAACTGCGACCAATCCTGAACTAAGGCGTCTGCCGCCAGAGCTCTGGGATCTTGAGACCGTGCCATGAACACCGGTACCTTGTTGTTGTGCCGGGACGCCATGAGGTCGACGTCCGGCACCCCCCAGCGGCAACAGATCTCCTGAAACACGTCCGGGTGAAGGGACCATTCCCCTGCGTCCATGCCCTGGCGACTGAGATAGTCTGCTTCCCAGTTTTCCACGCCTGGAATGTGAACTGCAGAAATGGTGGAGGCCGTGGCTTCCACCCACATCAAAATCCGCCGGACTTCCTGGAAGGCTTGCCGACTGCGTGTGCCGCCTTGGTGATTGATGTATGCCACCGCTGTGGAATTGTCCGACTGAATTCTGATCTGCTTGCCTTCCAGCCACTGCTGGAACGCCTTCAGGGCAAGATACACTGCCCGTATTTCCAGCACATTGATCTGAAGCGAGGACTCTTGCTGGGTCCACGTACCCTGAGCCCTGTGGTGGAGAAAAACCGCTCCCCACCCTGACAGACTCGCGTCCGTCGTGACCACCTCCCAGGATGGGGGTAGGAAGGATTTCCCCTTCGATAATGAAGTGGGAAGAAGCCACCACCGAAGGGAAGCTTTGGTCGCCTGAGAGAGGGAGACGTTCCTGTCGAGGGACGTCGGCTTCCTGTCCCATTTGCGTAGGATGTCCCATTGAAGTGGACGCAGGTGAAACTGCGCGAACGGAACTGCCTCCATTGCTGCCACCATCTTCCCCAGGAAGTGCATGAGGCGCCTCAAGGGGTGTGACTGGCCTTGAAGGAGAGATTGTACCCCTGTCTGTAGTGACCGCTGCTTGATCAGTGGAAGCTTCACTATCGCTGAGAGGGTATGAAACTCCATGCCAAGATATGTCAGCGATTGGGCCGGTGTCAGATTTGACTTTGGAAAATTGATGATCCACCCAAAACTCTGGAGAGTCTCCAGGGTAGCGTCGAGGCTGTGTTGGCATGCCTTTAGAGAGGGTGCCTTGATCAACAGATCGTCCAAGTACGGGATCACCGAGTGACCCTGAGAGTGGAGGACCGCTACTACAGTAGCCATCACCTTGGTGAAAACCCGTGGGCCTGTTGCTAGGCCGAACGGCAGTGCCACGAACTGCAGGTGTTCGTTTTCTATGGCGAAGCGCAAGAAGCGCTGGTGCTCTGGAGCAATCGGTACGTGGAGATATGCATCCTTGATATCTATCGATGCAAGGAAATCTCCTTGGGACATTGAGGCGATGACGGAGCGGAGGGATTCCATCCGGAACCGCCTGGTCTTTACGTGTTTGTTGAGAAGTTTCAGGTCCAGGACAGGACGGAAAGACCCGTCCTTCTTTGGGACCACAAACAAGTTGGAGTAAAAACCGTGACCCTGTTGCTGAATAGGAACAGGGACCACCACTCCTTCTGCCTTCAGAGTGCCCAGCGCCTGCAGAAGAGCCTCGGCTTGCTCGGGAGGCGGGGATGACCTGAAGAATCGAGTCGGGGGACGAGAAGTGAACTCTATCTTGTAACCGTGAGACAGAATGTCTCTCACCCAACGGTCTTTTACCCGTGGCAGCCAGGTGTCGCAAAAGCGGGAGAGCCTGCCACCGACCGAAGATGCGGAGTGGGGAGGCCGAAAGTCATGAGGAAGCCTCTTTGGTAGCGGCACCTCCGGTGGCCTTTTTAGGACGTGACTTAGACCGCCATGCATCAGAGTTCCTTTGATCTTTCTGAGGCCTTGTGGACGAGGAGAATTGGGACCTGCCCGCGCCCCGAAAGGACCGAAAACTCGACTGCCCCCTCCTCTGTTGGGGTATTTTCGGTTTGGGCTGGGGTAAGGATGTATCCTTTCCCTTGGATTGTTTGATGATTTCATCCAAACGCTCGCCAAACAATCAGTTGGCAGAAATTGGCAAACTGGTTAAGCGCTTTTTGGAAACAGAATCTGCCTTCCATTCCCGTAGCCACAAGGCCCTGCGGAGTACCACCGAATTGGCGGCTGCAACCTCCGTACGGCTCCCAGAGTCCAGAACAGCATTAATAGCGTAAGACGCAAATGCCGAAGTCTGTGTGGTTATGGACGCCACCTGTGGCGCGGACGTGCGTGTGGCTGCGTCGATTTGCGCTTGACCTGCTGAGATAGCTTGCAGCGCCCATACGGCTGCGAATGCTGGGGCAAAAGAAGCGCCGATAGCTTCATAGATGGATTTCAACCAGAGCTCCATCTGCCTGTCAGTGGCATCTTTGAGTGAAGCCCCGTCTTCCACTGCAAGTATGGATCTAGCTGCCAGTCTGGAGATTGGAGGATCCACTTTGGGACACTGAGCCCAACTTTTGACCACGTCAGGGGGAAAGGGATAACGTGTATCCTTAAGGCGCTTAGAAAAACGCTTATCTGGAAAAGCATGGTGATTC
Organism: Anomaloglossus baeobatrachus; assembly: GCF_048569485.1. Classification (NCBI taxonomy): domain Eukaryota; kingdom Metazoa; phylum Chordata; class Amphibia; order Anura; family Aromobatidae; genus Anomaloglossus; species Anomaloglossus baeobatrachus. Next base: position 165,674,531 of record NC_134358.1, on the reverse strand, counting down.
TGGACTGCCTCTCTGAAATCAGAGTGGTCCAGAAACATACTCGGTGTACGCTTGGGAAACCTGAAACGGAATTTCTCCTGCTGTGAAGCTGACTCCTCCACCGGAGGAGCTGAGGGAGAAATATCCAACATACGATTGATGGACGCAATAAGGTCGTTCACTATGGCGTCCCCGTCCGGAGTATCAAGATTGAGAGCGGCCTCAGGATCAGAATCCTGATCAGCTGTGTCCGCATCATCAACTAGAGATTCCCCCTGCTGAGACCCTGAACAATATGAGGATGTCAAGGGAATTGTCAAGCGAGCTCGCTTAGTCGGTCTGGGGCCGGGGTCTGTGTCAGAACCCTCAGCCTGGGATCCATGAGACACCCCAGGAGGACATTGTTGGTCCAACTGAGGTGGGCCAGGGGACAAAGATTCAACAGAGTCCCTGTGCTGAGATACCGGCCTGGACTGCAAGGCTTCTAGTATCTTAGCCATAGTCTCAGAGAGTTTTGCAAACTCTGTCCCCGTCACTTGAACAGTGTTAGCAGGTGGCTCCCCCTGGGCCCCCCTTAGCAGAGGCTCTAGCTGAGTAAGTGCCACAGGGGCCGAACAGTGCACACAATGAGGGTCAGTGGAACCTGCCGGTAGCGGGGTCATACATGCGGCGCAGGCAGCATAATAAGCCTGTGTTTTGGCACCCCTGCCTTTCGTGGGCGCCATGCTATTATCTTCCCTGAGTAACACAATAGGGTATATAGCCAGAAATCAACTGTGCACCATACAGTGTAAAATATGTATACCATAAACATATAATGTTACACTACTGCACAATGGGGCTAGCACCACAGGTGCTGCTTACCACCCGCTTAAAGCGGTTGTGAGGCCACCAGAGTCCCTGCCTGGGTCTCCCAGACTTTGTCCCCCTCTGCAGCGTCCGAGGAGCTGACAGGAATGGCTGCCGGCGTCCTGAGGAGAGGAGGGAGCCGTGGGTGTGACCCAGAAAGAGCGGGAACTGGTGCCTGCACTGTGCACAGTGAGGGGAGTGGAGTATGCAAAGCATGCTCCAGCCCTCAGTGCTGCTCGTTCTGTGCAGCGTCCCGCCCTTCCCCTGCCTGTCAGGGCTGTGGGCGGGAGGAAAGGAAACTAGGCCGCAAAAAGCCGGGGACTCTAGTAATAAACGCGGCCGGCGCGAAAGTCCCCGGCGCACTACAAGTCCCAGCCGCGCCGCAGTGTTTCCCTGGCAGCGGCGGTTAGTGCGGCAGTCCCTATACATAAACACACTCAGCAGCGCTGAGTGTGTAATGGCACATATTAACCCGGTCAGCGCCGCGGTCCCCGGTGCACTAGCACACCCAGCAATGCTGGAGTGTTGCTGTGCGCGGTCCCCACGGGGACACAGAGTACCTCCAAGTAGCAGGGCCATGTCCCTGAACGATACCCGGCTCCTATCCAGCAGTCTCCCAGGAGTTGTGGATGAAGCACGGTCTCAGTGCCTGGAGACCGATAGGATCCCACTTCACCAGAGCCCTGAGGGGGATGGGGAAGGAAAGCAGCATGTGGGCTCCAGCCTCCGTACCCGCAATGGATACCTCAACCTTAACTACACCGCCGACAAGAGTGGGGTGAGAAGGGAGCATGCTGGGGGCCCTATATGGGCCCACTTTTCTTCCATCCGATATAGTCAGCAGCTGCTGCTGACCAATCTGTGGAGCTATGCGTGCGTGTCTGACCTCCTTCGCACAAAGCAAAAAACTGAGGAGCCCGTGGGAGCACGGGGGGTGTATAGGCAGAAGGGGAGGGGCTTAACACTTTTAAGTGTAATACTTTGTGCGGCCTCCGGAGGCATAGCCTATACACCCAATTGTCTGGGTCTCCCAATGGAGCGACAAAGAAAAATATTCTTCAACTACATAAACTGAAAAAACAAACAAACAACAAAACACCTAAAAAATGATATGGTTTTGGCCCCCTCAAAAATAGTCTGGTGAAATAGTGGAAGATGATGAGGGAAGTACGGCGCTGCCTCAAAATCACTAAAGTAGACAAATCCCCAGCCCCGGATGGCATACACCCCTGAGTACTGCAGGAATTAAGTACCGAGATAGATGGAGTATAGTAGCAACAAGGATACACAATAACGTTATCCACAAAATGACCACAGGATCTCACGAAGTATAAATCATAGAAAAAGAACCCCGGTGAGTACTGAACCTTACCCTTCCTTGACATTTTAATCACCAAAACAGAGGAGGGTAAAGCTGGGTTCACACTAAACGACAGCGACAACGACGTCGCTGTTACGTCACCATTTTCGGTGACGTAACAGCGACCTTGTAAGTCGCTGTTATGATCGCTGCTTAGCTGTCAAACACAGCAGAAGCAGCGATCATAAGGTCGCTGTGCTACATGTTCAGAGAGCAGGGAGCCGCGCTTAGCGCTGGCTCCTTGCTCTCCTGCAGCACACATCGGGTTAATTAACCCGATGTGTGCTGCAGCTACATGTCACAGTTCAGAGAGCAGGGAGCCGCGCTTAGCGCTGGCTCCTTGCTCTCCTGCAGCACACATCGGGTTAATTAACCCGATGTGTGCTGCAGCTACATGTCACAGTGCAGAGAGCAGGGAGCCGCGCGCACTGCTTAGCGCTGGCTCCTTGCTCTCCTTGCTACAGTATGCATCGGGTTAATTACCCGATGCATACTGCAGCCACATGTCACAGTGCAGGAGCCGGCGCTGGCAGCAAGAGCGGAGGCTGGTAACCAGCGTAAACATCGGGTAACCAGGGAAAGGTCTTCCCTTGGTTACCCGATGTTTACGCTGGTTACAGCTTACCGCAGCTGCCAGTGCCGGCTCCTGATCGCTTCATTTCGTCGCTCTCTCGCTGTCACACACAGCGATGTGTGTGTCACAGCGGGAGAGTGACGACCAAAAAATGAAGCTAGACATTCAGCAACGACCGGCGACCTCACAGCAGGGGCCAGGTCGTTGCTGGATGTCACACACAGCGACAGCGACGGGACGTCGCTGCAACGTCACAGAAAATGGTGACGTAGCAGCGACGTCGTTGTCGTCGTCGTTATGTGTGACACCAGCTTTACACTTTAGAGCTGCACCTATAGGAAACCTACATCCACCAATTTGCTTCTCAGGTGGGAGAGTAACCACCCAGGCCCTCTTAAAAGAGGGATACCTAAGGGCTAGTACCTTATGATGCAACATAACATCTTTTAAAAGAACAGGCTGATGTTAAAAAGGTGTTTTCAATAAAATTCTCAGAGAAGCCTTCAAGGAAACTAAATCCCCAAGGAGACGAAGAATGTGGTGATCAGGTTCATTACTACCTTCCCTAATGGTCCTGACCCCCCTCGACCCATCCTGGAGAGACACTGGTCAATCCTGATGATGGACAACGATCTGAGTGCCAAAGTAGGGGTATATTCCCATAGTTACCTACAGGAAAGGAAGGTGACATAAAGATAGGCTGGTATATAGCCATTTCTCTGCACCAAAACAGATTACCTGGCTACAGTCCGATGATATGGGTTGCTACAAATGCGGTAACTGTAGTGTGTGGCCATTTCACCAAGCAAGACCTTTAGGTCGAATGTGACACAGGAGGGCGGTATTTACCATCAAGGGCTTTATCAACTGCCAAACACAGGGAATCATTTACAAAGCAACCAGCATCTGTGGTATCAAATATGTGGGAAAGACTAGGAGGGAGTTTTGTAAGCGGATTGGTGACCACATGGGAGATATTGAGCATAGGAGAGAGATGCCGACACCTTAATGTCGTACATGGTGGCCATAAGAATGCTAGCACTATAGTGACCACTTAAACATATTATGTACCAGCCCCTTTTGCTTTGTGCACACCAATGGGATGTACTATATGTATATTGCCATTAGTGTGGTTGAGTGCTGGGCACGTCTATATAGTGGGCAAATGTTTTTTGTTTTTTTTAACCACTTAACCATTTAGTGACTAATATATTTCTCTAATTTTTTTTTAGTGCTCTTGTTTTTTCTCCTCTTCTTCCAAGAGTCATAACATTCCCTACACCACACCCCCTCCACCACATGGGGCTTGTCTTTTGATAAAGATTTGTAGTATTAATGACACCATTTATTTGATCATAAAGTGTACTGAAAAACAGGAGTATTCAAAGTAGGATGAAAAAAATAAAATGCAGTCCACCATTGGTTTTTGGGATTTGTTTTTCCTGATATAGAAGCATGATCATTCAGGTCAATGTGATTACAGCAAAACCAAACTTGCATACATTTTGTTTTTTTATCTAATTTTTTTCTGAATTTGGTAAACATTTTTTTTCCCTTTTTGTGCCATCTTTTCTGACACCTGTAATGTTTTTACTAATCCATCACTGGAGATGATTATTGTAGATATTTTTTCCCCAACCATTTTTTTCCTACATTCTTTAGGTCACTTAGGGGCTTCAACTTGTGACCATCTTTTAGTTATAGTTTTCAGGGGTTTTTTTTACGTGAGACCTTGTTTACCTTCTTAAGAGCGTACTTTGGATCATCTGGCAACACCATTATTATTTTGCCATCAGGGTATTCAGCCACGATCCTTTCCTTCTTCCATCCCTTAGAGGGGGGAAAAAAAAGGATTTGTTTAATATCTGATGAAAAGGGTCTGAATAACTATTCTCAGTATTCAATCACAGACTGCAAGGATAGAATGTAGTCAGAGTTTGTGTGTTCATTTTCAATACTTCTACAGGAAAAGCTTTTTCTATTTTCACATGAATATATTTACAGATGATCTAGTTTTGTTTTTTTGAGTAGTAGATATACAAGTGCCTTGAGAAAGTATTTGGCTCCCTTGAATTTTTCAGCCTTTTCCCACATTTCAGGCTTCCAACAAAGATAAACATTTTAATTTTATGGTGAAGAAACAACAAGTGGGACACAATTGTGAAGTTGAACAAAATTTATTGCTTATTTTAAACTTTTTAAAAAAAAAAAAAATAACTGAAAATTGGGTCGTGCAATATTATTCGCCCCATTTAAGTTAATACTTTGTAGCGCCACCTTTTGCTGCGATTACAGCTGCAAGTCACTTGGGGTATGTCTCTATCAGTTTTGCACATCGAGAGACTGAAATTCTTGCTCATTCTTCCTTTGCAAATAGCTCGAGCGAGTGAGGTTGGATGGAGAGCGTTTGTGAACAGCAGTTTTCAGCTCTTTCCACAGATTCTCGATTGGATTCAGGTCTGGACTTTGACTTGGCCATTCTAACACCTGGATACGTTTATTTGTGAACCATTCCTTTGTAGATTTTGCTTCATGTTTTGGATCATTGTCTTGTTGGAAGACAAATCTCCGTCCCAGTCTCAGGTCTTTTGCAGACTCCAACAGGTTTTCTTCAAGAATGGTCCTGTATTTGGCTCCATCCATCTTCCCATCAATTTTAACCATCTTCCCTGTCCCTGCTGAAGAAAAGCAGGCCCAAACTATGATGCTGCCACCACCATGTTTGACAGTGGGGATGGTGTATTCAGGGTGATGAGCTGTGTTGCTTTTACGCCAAATATATCACCTGGCATTGTGCCCAAATAGTTTGATTTTGGTTTCATCTGACCAGAGCACCTTCTTCCACATGTTTGGTGTGTCTCCCCGGTAGCTTGTGGCAAAATTTAAATGACACTTTTTATGGATATCGTTGATAAATAGCTTTCTCCTTGCCACTCTTACATAAAGGCCAGATTTGTGCATTTTACCACTGATTGTTGTCCTATGGACAGACTCTACGACCTCAGCTGTAGATCTCTGCAGTTCATCCAGAGTGATCATGGGCCTCTTGACTGCATCTCTGATCAGTCAGCTTCTTGTTTGAGATGAAATTTTTGAGGGACGGCCGGGTCTTGGTAGATTTGCAGTGGTAGGATACGCCTTCCATTTCAATATGATTGCTTGCACAGTGCTCATTGGGATGTTTAAAGTTTTGGAAATCTTTTTGTAACCAAATCCGGCATTAAACTTCTCCACAACAGTATCACGGACCTGCCTGTTGTGTTCCTTGGTCTTCATGATGCTCTCTAGGCTTTAAACAGAACACTGAGACTATCACAGAGCAGGTGCATTTATACAGAGAGTTAAATATAAGCCACCTGTGTGTAATCATCATCATCAGTCATTTAGGACAACATTGGATCATTCAGAGATCCTCAATGAACTTCTGGAGTGAGTTTGCTGCACTGAAAGTAAAGGGGACGAATAATATTGCACAACGCAATATTCAGTTTATTCTTTTTTACAAAAGTGTAAAATAAGCAATACATTTCGTTCAACTTCACAATTGTGTCCCACTTGTTGTTGATTCTTCACCATAACATTAAAATTTGTATCTTTATGTTTGGAGCCTGAAATGTGGGAAAAGGTTTAAAAATTCAAGGGGGCCGAATACTTTCACAAGGCACTGTATTTGGGTAGAGTATAGTTGGGGTGACCACCCTTTGCCTTTAATAAAGCATTAATTCTTCTAGGCACACTTGCTCACACTTTGTGAAGGAACTTAACAGGGAGATCGCTCCAAACATCTTGTACAACTAACCACAGATATGTGGATTTAGGACTGTGTTTTTTAGTCTTTTCCTGTAATCTCACACAGACATATCATCACTTCCAGGATTCCAGGTTCTTCTTTACACTGAATATAGTTATTAATGAGATTGGCTGTATGTTTGGGATCATAAACCTGCTGCAGAATAAATTGGGAACTGATCGGGTGCTTCCCTAATGGTACGGCATGGTGGATAAGTATATGCCTATATTTCTCAGCGTTGAGAATATTATTCTTTACCAAATTCCTGACCCCATTTCCAGAAATGCAGCCCCAAACTTGCAAGGAGCCTCCACCATGCTTCACTATTGCCTGCAGACACTACTGCTCACCAGCCTCTCGGCAACATACTGTCTTCTGTGACAGTCAAATATTTCACTTTTTGACTCATCAGCCCAAGGCACTATGTAATTATTGTCCACCCAGGTTTTGACATATAGTCACTTTGCTTTGCTACCATGTTAAAAGGTATGGCTTTTGGTTGCAATTTTTCCTTGAAGATCACTTCTAGCCAGACTTCTGAACAGTAGATGGGTGAAGCTGAATCCTACTGGATTCTACGAGTTCTGAGCTGATGGCACTGCTGGACATCCTCTGATTTCAAAGTGAAGTAAGCATGAGGTGTCCTTTATCTGCTGCACTAAGTTTCCTTAGCTGACCACTCCGTCAATTGTTCCAACATTGCCCATTTTTTGGTGTTCTCAATGCTGAGATAAATGCAATATCATCAATGAGGCATTCATTTGGTTCCAAATTTATTCTGCAGCAAATGTAATTAAGAAGTATCTACAGTGCAATGATATGACCCCCACAATGCCCTGATCTCAACATCAAGTCTGTCTGTGATTACATGAAGTTATCTTTTAGCCTAACTACGGTATATCACTTTCCCTAATGGGGGAAACATACACACTACCGGTTCTGACCCTCAAATGCATCCAATCATTTTTCTCCTCAGTTTACCTATCTCATCAACTATAATGGTTAAAATAAAAAAAAAAAAATATTAGCTTAAAGTGGTATTCTCAGGTTACATTTGAATAGTTAGCATGAAAATACACAAATTTGCAACTGACTTCTAACTATCTGTTGTCGTTCCTCTGCTATGACACCTTTGTCTTACATTGTTTATAGCTTGTTGCCAAGAGGATTGACCACCAGATGGTGGCTGAATATGTGCAGCCACTGCATTCAAGCCTGATATGTGACACTTAAAAGGGACTGTATCGTGGTTTTTTCTTTTTTGTATTAAAAATAGTGATTCTGAAATCAAGTATTTTTAATACAAAATGAAAATCGTAGCTTATTTACTTTTTCTGTTATTCTAATTTTACTGTATGCACTGGGGGGCCATGTTGGATTTGCTGTGTGTGTAACAACAGTTACACACTCCTTTATGGCAGCCCCTGTGCATAGAGAATAGTGGTCGCTATCCGACCCTATGTGTAACGTTACAGTGGGCGTATGCTGTGACCTGGACGCGCCCCCTGGGCTGTCCAGATCAAAGCAGACGGAGGAAAGCAAGCGCCATTTTTGTGGAGATTCAAGCCATGCTTTTTTTCTCCACTTTACACCTGTCAACCGCCGGGATGTGAGTCCTGGCCGCCTCCCCTCCCCCCGTTACCGATGACACCCCCTCCCTCTGTTCTCACCAGCCCCCGCCCCCTGTCGTTACCGTCTGTAATGAAAGCCCCTCCCTCCGCTATCCCCGTCCACGTTTGTGTGTTTATGTGTGTGTGTGTGTGTGTGTGTTTGTGTGTTACAGTGCCAACTACAGAGCCACCATACAGAGCCACCATACAGTGCCAACTACTGAGCCACCGTACAGTGCCAACTACTGAGTCACCGTACAGTGCCAACTACTGAGCCACCGTACAGTGCCAACTACTGAGCCACCGTACAGTGCCAACTACTGAGCCACCGTACAGTGCCAACTACTGAGCCACCGTACAGTGCCAACTACTGAGCCACCGTACAGTGCCAACTACAGAGCCACCGTACAGTGCCAACTACAGAGCCACCGTACAGTGCCAACTACAGAGCCACCGTACAGTGCCAACTACAGAGCCACCGTACAGTGCCAACTACAGAGCCACCGTACAGAGCCACCATACAGAGCCACCATACAGAGCCACCATACAGAGCCACCATACAGAGCCAACTACTGAGCCAACTACTGAGCCAACTACTGAGCCACCATACAGTGCCAACTACTGAGCCACCATACAGTGCCAACTACTGAGCCACCGTACAGTGCCAACTACTGAGCCACCGTACAGTGCCAACTACTGAGCCACCATACTGTGCCAACTACTGAGCCACCATACAGTGCCAACTACAGAGCCACCATACAGAGCCACCATACAGAGCCACCATACAGAGCCAACTACTGAGCCACCATACAGTGCCAACTACTGAGCCACCATACAGAGCCACCATACAGTGCCAACTACTGAGCCACCGTACAGTGCCAACTACTGAGCCACCATACTGTGCCAACTACTGAGCCACCATACAGTGCCAACTACTGAGCCACCATACAGAGCCACCATACAGTGCCAACTACTGAGCCACCGTACAGTGCCAACTACTGAGCCACCATACTGTGCCAACTACTGAGCCACCATACAGTGCTAACTACAGAGCCACCATACAGAGCCACCATACAGAGCCACCATACAGTGCCAACTACAGAGCCACCGTACAGTGCCAACTACTGAGCCACCGTACAGAGCCACCATACAGTGCCAACTACTGAGCCACCGTACAGTGCTAACTACTGAGCCACCATACAGTGCTAACTACTGAGCCACCATACAGTGCCAACTACAGAGCCACCATACAGAGCCACCGTACAGTGCCAACTACTGAGCCACCATACAGTGCCAACTACAGAGCCACCATACAGAGCCACCGTACAGTGCCAACTACTGAGCCACCATACAGTGCCAACTACAGAGCCACCATACAGAGCCACCGTACAGTGCCAACTACTGAGCCACCATACAGTGCCAACTACAGAGCCACCATACAGAGCCACCGTACAGTGCCAACTACTGAGCCACCATACAGTGCCAACTACAGAGCCACCATACAGAGCCACCGTACAGTGCCACCTACTGAGCCACCATACAGTGCCAACTACAGAGCCACCATACAGAGCCACCGTACAGTGCCAACTACTGAGCCACCATACAGTGCCAACTACAGAGCCACCATACAGAGCCACCGTACAGTGCCAACTACTGAGCCACCATACAGTGCCAACTACAAAGCAACCATACAGAGCCATACAGTGCCAACTACTGAGCCACCGTACAGTGCTAACTACTGAGCCACCGTACAGAGCCACCATACAGAGCCACCGTACAGTGCCAACTACTGAGCCACCATACAGTGCCAACTACTGAGCCACCATACAATGCCAAATACTGAGCCACCATACAGTGCCAACTACTGAGCCACCATACAGAGCCACCATACAGAGCCACCATACAGAGCCACCATACAGAGCCACCATACAGAGCCAACTACTGAGCCACCGTACAGTGCCAACTACTGAGCCACCATACAGTGCCAACTACTGAGCCACCGTACAGTTCCAACTACTGAGCCACCATACTGTGCCAACTACTGAGCCACCATACAGTGCTAACTACTGAGCCACCATACAGAGCCACCATACAGAGCCACCATACAGAGCCACCATACAGAGCCACCGTACAGTGCCAACTACTGAGCCACCGTACAGAGCCACCATACAGTGCTAACTACTGAGCCCCCATACAGAGCCACCATACAGTGCCAACTACTGAGCCACCGTACAGTGCTAACTACAGAGCCACCATACAGTGCCAACTACTGAGCCACCGTACAGTGCCAACTACTGAGCCACCATACAGTGCCAACTACAGAGCCACCATACAGAGCCACCGTACAGTGCCAACTACTGAGCCACCATACAGTGCCAACTACTGAGCCACCGTACAGTGCCAACTACTGAGCCACCGTACAGAGCCACCGTACAGTGCTAACTACTGAGCCACCATACAGAGCCACCATACAGTGCCAACTACTGAGCCACCGTACAGTGCTAACTACTGAGCCACCATACAGTGCCAACTACAGAGCCACCATACAGAGCCACCGTACAGTGCCAACTACTGAGCCACCATACAGTGCCAACTACAAAGCAACCATACAGAGCCATACAGTGCCAACTACTGAGCCACCGTACAGTGCCAACTACTGAGCCACCATACAGAGCCACCGTACAGTGCTAACTACTGAGCCACCATACAGAGCCACCGTACAGTGCCAACTACTGAGCCACCGTACAGTGCTAACTACTGAGCCACCATACAGTGCCAACTACAGAGCCACCATACAGAGCCACCGTACAGTGCCAACTACTGAGCCACCATACAGTGCCAACTACTGAGCCACCGTACAGTGCCAACTACAGAGCCACCATACAGAGCCACCGTACAGTGCCAACTACTGAGCCACCATACAGTGCCAACTACTGAGCCACCGTACAGTGCCAACTACTGAGCCACCATACAGTGCCAACTACAGAGCCACCATACAGAGCCACCGTACAGTGCCAACTACTGAGCCACCATACAGTGCCAACTACTGAGCCACCGTACAGTGCCAACTACTGAGCCACCGTACAGTGCCAACTACTGAGCCACCATACAGTGCCAACTACTGAGCCACCATACAGTGCCAACTACTGAGCCACCGTACAGTGCCAACTACTGAGCCACCGTACAGTGCCAACTACTGAGCCACCGTACAGTGCCAACTACTGAGCCACCGTACAGTGCCAACTACTGAGCCACCGTACAGTGCCAACTACTGAGCCACCGTACAGTGCCAACTACTGAGCCACCGTACAGTGCCAACTACTGAGCCACCGTACAGTGCCAACTACTGAGCCACCATACAGTGCCAACTACTGAGCCACCGTACAGTGCCAACTACTGAGCCACCATAGAGTGCCATACAGCGTATACTGTATGTGTAACAGTCAGTGTACATATGTGGGTGCGATGACCGCAGTCTGTATATATATGTGTAACAGTCACTGTATATATGTATAAGGCTCTGTGCGCACTTGCCGTTTTTTGCCGCGGATTTCCTGCGGATTTGCTGCATGTTTCGCTGAAAAACGTTCATAACATCTCTGCAGGTGATTCACCAGCAAAACCTATGGGAGAAAAAATGCTGTGTGCACTATGCGGATTTTGACAGCTGCAGAACTACAAGGCTCAGCATGCTTCATCCAATAGTGTATGCAGTAGAGCAGACAGCAGCTGCATAACTACAAGGCTCAGCATCCTCCATCCAGGACTGTATGCAGGAGTTTTTTGACCCCAAAAAAATGACATGGGCTTCGCCATATTTTTGTATGCTAGCCAGTTACAGCAGGCAGGTACGGGCTGCCCCCACCCCCAGCTTCCAATTTGTACCCGGTTGTGAACCAAATATATAGCGAAGCCCTTTTTTTTTTAATTATTTCATGACTTTCATGAAATAATTAAAATAATAAAAAAAAAAAAAAATGACGTGGGCTTCGCCGAATTTTTGAGTCCAGCCAGGTACAACTAGGCAGCTGGGGATTGGAATATGCAGTGCAGAGTGCCCAAGCTTTCTGGGCACCCCCGCTGCATATTGCAGTCCGCAGCCACCCCAGAAAATGGCGCTTTCATAGAAGCGCCATCTTCTGGCACTGTATCCAACTCTTCCAACAGCCCTGGTGACGGGTGGCTTGCTGGGTAATAATGGGGTTAGGGCTAGCTTTATATTATCAGCTGGCCCTAAGCCCGAAATTCATGGTGTCACGCCAATATTAGACATAGCCACCATGAATTTCTAGTAAAGATAAAATAATAAAAAAACAACACACAGAAAAATATTTTTATTAGAAATAAAACACAACACAATTAGTGACTCGATCTTTATTGAAATAAAGAACCCCCCTCCGCAGTAATCCTGGGCCAAGGGTCCTGCGCCGTCCAATATCATCTGATCGGTTTGCTGGAAGGCATACCGAACAGATGTTGTGTCAGGTTCACGGGCCGGAATCACATGACACAGCAGCTGATTGTATAAACTGCTTTTATACAATCAGCTGATGCATCAGTGAAAAAAAAAAACAAAAAAAAAAAACCCTACACACTTACGTGCTGGCTCCTGTCCGATCGCTGCAGGAGCTGCCGGTAATCAGCTGATAGTCTGACGGCAGGATCAGCTGATAGCCGGGCGGTAAAAAGCCAGCATCACCGCGCGACTTGCGATCAGCTGATGCGTCAGGAGACTGCATCAGGTGATCCTCCGCCAGGTCTTGCATCCATCAGACGAGCCTTGGAGCCGGCACACAGCCTGAGCAGCGGTACCGGAAGAGGAGCTGGGAGCGGGCATGGCACCGGGAGTCTGCAGACAGGTGAGTATGTCTTTTATTATTTTTTTTTTCCTACTGTTCACTTTTGATTTTGCAGCTGCTTCATCTCCCGCATGGGAGCGGGCCTGCGGCCGCACGGGAGATTGAAGCAGCGGTGGCGGTACCGGGAGGATCTGATGACCGCAATATATATATAAATGTGTTTCCACTTTACTTCCAGGTGGAGCTGCACAATTCATATACAGTCACCCAGAAAATGGCGACACATTACTATGAAATACACCTCCTCCCCTTTTGGGTGCAGTATAACACCCAAAAGGGGAGGACAATAGGCATGTCATCTAGTGACTGCCCAAATTTGCAGCTATCGTAATTCTACTAAGGATTACTATAGCTTTTTGATGTGTACACAGGAAGATGCTCCCCCTACTGGCAATTATAAGTATTTTTTATATAAAAGTTTTATTTTACATATTTAAAAGTTGAATTACATTAAGAAAATAGTTGTTACACGATTAGAATAATATTGTTAGCTGATTTGGCCTACAAAAAAAAAATTTAGGACGATACAGTCCCTTTAAAGGGAATCTGTCACTAGGTCTTTGCTCCCCATCTGAGAACAGCAAAGAAGGGAATTTTGTTACTTACCGTAAATTCCTTTTCTTCTAGCTCTTATTGGGAGACCCAGACGATTGGGGTATAGCTACTGCCCTCTGGAGGCCACACAAAGCACTACATTAAAAGTGCAAGGCCCCTCCCCCTCTGGCTATACCCCCCCCGTGGTATCACGGGTTCTCCAGTTTTAGTGCCAAAGCAAGAAGGAGGAAGCCAATAACTGGTTTAAACAAATTAACTCCGAATAACATCGGAGAACTGAAAAACCGTTCAACATGAACAACATGTGTACCCGCAAACAACAAAAAAACATCCCGAAGGACAACAGGGCGGGTGCTGGGTCTCCCAATAAGAGCTAGAAGAAAAGGAATTTACGGTAAGTAACAAAATTCCCTTCTTCTTCAGCGCTCTATTGGGAGACCCAGACGATTGGGACGTCCAAAAGCTGTCCCTGGGTGGGTAAATAAATACCTCATGTTAGAGCTGCAAAACAGCCCTCCCCTACGGGGGTGTCACTGCCGCCTGCAGGACTCTTCTACCTAAGCTGGCATCCGCCGAAGCATAGGTATGCACCTGATAATGCTTGGTGAAAGTGTGCAGACTGGACCAGGTAGCTGCCTGGCACACCTGTTGAGCCGAAGCCTGGTGGCGTAATGCCCAGGACGCACCCACGGCTCTGGTGGAGTGGGCTTTTAGCCCTGAAGGAACCGGAAGCCCCGCAGAACGGTAGGCCTCTAGAATTGGTTCTTTGATCCATCGAGCCAGGGTGGCTTTAGAAGCCTGCAACCCCTTGCGCGGACCAGCGACAAGGACGAAAAGTGCATCGGCACGGCGTATGGGCGCCGTGCGGGAAATGTAGATTCTGAGTGCTCTCACCAGATCTAGCAAACGTAAGGCCTTTTCATACCGGTGAACCGGATGAGGGCAAAAAGAAGGCAAGGAAATATCCTGATTAAGATGAAAAGAGGATACGACCTTAGGAAGAAACTCCGGAATGGGGCGCAGCACAACCTTGTCCTGGTGGAACACCAGGAAGGGAGCCTTAGATGACAGAGCTGCCAGCTCAGACACTCGCCGAAGCGATGTGATCGCAACAAGAAACGCCACTTTCTGCGACAGCCGAGAAAAGGAAACTTCCTTCAGAGGCTCGAAGGGCGGCTTCTGGAGAGCAACTAGTACCCTGTTCAGATCCCATGGATCTAACGGTCGCTTGTACGGGGGCACAATATGACAGACCCCCTGCAGGAACGTGCGCACCTTAGGAAGACGTGCTAGACGCTTCTGAAAAAACACGGATAGTGCCGAAACTTGCCCTTTAAGGGAGCTGAGCGACAAGCCCTTTTCTAACCCCGATTGCAGAAAGGAAAGAAACTTGGGCAATGCAAATGGCCAGGGAGACACTCCCTGAGCAGAGCACCAGGACAAGAAAATCTTCCACGTTCTGTGGTAGATCTTAGCCGAATTCCACTTTCTAGCTTGTCTCATTGTGGCAACGACCTCCTGAGATAATCCAGCAGATGCTAGGATCCAGGACTCAATGGCCACACAGTCAGGTTCAGGGCCGCAGAATTCTGATGGAAAAACGGCCCTTGGGACAGTAAGTCTGGTCGGTCTGGCAGTGACCACGGTCGACCGATCGTGAGATGCCACAGATCCGGATACCACGACCTCCTCGGCCAGTCTGGAGCGACGAGTATGACGCGGCTGCACTCGGATCTGATCTTGCGTAGCACTCTGGGCAAGAGCGCCAGAGGCGGAAACACGTATGGGAGCTGAAACTGCGACCAATCTTGAACCAAGGCGTCTGCCGCCAGAGCTCTTTGATCGCGCGACCTCGCCATGAATGCCGGGACCTTGTTGTTGTGCCGAGACGCCATTAGATCGACGTCCGGCACTCCCCAGCGGCGACAGATTTCCTGAAACACGTCCGGGTGAAGGGACCATTCCCCTGCGTCCATGCCCTGGCGACTGAGGAAGTCTGCTTCCCAGTTTTCTACGCCTGGAATGTGAACCGCGGATATGGTGGATGCTCTGTCCTCCACCCACATTAGAATGCGCCGGACTTCTTGGAAGGCTTGCCGACTGCGCGTCCCTCCTTGGTGGTTGATGTATGCCACCGCTGTGGAGTTGTCCGATTGGATTCGGATCTGCTTTCCTTCCAGCCACTGTTGGAAGGCCAGTAGAGCAAGATACACTGCTCTGATCTCCAGAACATTGATCTGAAGGGTGGACTCCTGCGGAGTCCACGTCCCCTGAGCCCTGTGGTGGAGAAATACTGCTCCCCACCCTGACAGACTCGCATCTGTCGTGACTACTGCCCAGGATGGGGGCAGGAAGGATCTTCCCTGAGACAATGAGGTGGGAAGGAGCCACCATTGTAGAGAGTCTTTGGCCGTCTGGGAAAGCGAGACTTTCCTGTCCAGGGACGTTGACTTCCCGTCCCATTGGCGGAGAATGTCCCATTGAAGTGGGCGCAGATGAAACTGCGCAAAGGGAACTGCTTCCATGGCTGCCACCATCTTCCCTAGGAAATGCATGAGGCGCCGCAAGGGATGCAACTGGCCCTGCAGAAGAGATTGCACCCCTGTCTGTAGTGACCGCTGCTTGTCCCGCGGAAGCTTCACTATCGCTGCTAGAGTATGAAACTCCATGCCAAGATACGTTAGTGACTGAGTCGGTGATAGGATCGACTTTGGAAAGTTGATGATCCATCCGAAAGACTGTAGAGTCTCCAGCGTAGCATTCAGGCTGTGCTGACATGCCTCCTGAGAGGGAGCTTTGACCAATAAGTCGTCTAGGTAAGGGATCACCGAGTGTCCCTGAGAATGCAAAACTGCTACCACCGCCGCCATGACCTTGGTGAAGACCCGTGGGGCTGTCGCCAGACCAAATGGAAGAGCTACGAACTGAAAATGGTCGTCTCCTATCACAAAACGTAGAAAACGTTGATGTTCTGTAGCAATTGGCACGTGGAGATAAGCATCTTTGATGTCTATTGAGGCAAGGAAGTCTCCTCTGGACATTGAGGCAATGACAGAGCGGAGGGTTTCCATCCGGAACCTCCTGGCGTGCACATGTTTGTTGAGCCGTTTTAGGTCCAGAACAGGACGGAACGAGCCGTCCTTTTTTGGAACCACAAAGAGATTGGAGTAAAATCCTTGCCCTTGTTCCTGAGGAGGGACTGGGATAATCACTCCTTCCGCTCTTAGGGAGCCCACCGCCTGCAGCAGAGCATCTGCTCGGTCTGGACGTGGGGAGGTTCTGTAGAACCGAGCTGGAGGACGAGAATTGAACTCGATTCTGTACCCGCGAGACAAAATGTCCGTCACCCACCGGTCTTTGACCTGTGACATCCAAATGCCGGAAAAGCGGGAGAGCCTGCCCCCGACCGGCGATGCGGAGGGGGGGGGCTGGAAGTCATGAGGTAGCCGCTTTGGAAGCGGTACCTCCATTTGCTTTCTTGGGGCGTGTGTGAGTCCGCCACGAATCTGAGTTTCTTTGCGTCCTCTGAGTCCCTTTGGACGAGGTAAACGGTGTCTTGCCCGAACCTCGAAAGGACTGAAACCTCTGCTGCCACTTTTTCTGCTGAGGTTTGGATGTTCTGGGTTGTGGTAAAGAGGAGTCTTTACCCTTGGACTGCTTAATGATGTCAGCCAATGGCTCGCCAAACAGTCTATCTCTAGACAAAGGCAAACTGGTTAAACATTTTTTGGAACCAGCATCTGCTTTCCAGTCCTTTAACCACAAGGCTCTGCGCAAAACTACCGAATTGGCGGACGCCATTGAGGTGCGACTGGTAGATTCTAGGACCGCATTGATAGCGTAAGACGCAAACGCCGACATCTGCGTGGTAAGGTGCGCCACTTGCGGCACTGCTGGATGCATGATAGCATCCACTTTTGCTAAGCCAGCTGAAATAGCCTGGAGTGCCCATACGGCTGCGAATGCCGGAGCAAACGACGCGCCGATAGCTTCATAGACAGATTTTAACCAAAGGTCCATCTGTCTGTCATTGGCATCTTTAAGTGAAGCGCCATCCTCCACTGCAACTATGGATCTAGCTGCAAGTTTGGAAATCGGGGGGTCTACCTTTGGACACTGTGTCCAGCGCTTGACCACCTCAGGGGGGAAAGGGAAACGCGTATCTTTAGATCGTTTAGAGAAACGCCTTTCTGGGTGAGCGTCGTGCTTCTGGATTGATTCTCTGAAGTCAGAGTGATCTAACAAAGCACTCAATTTACGCTTGGGATAAAGGAAACGAAACTTTTCCTGCTCCGCAGCCGCCTCTTCTGCTGAAGGGGCTGGGGGAGAAATATCCAACAGCCTATTGATGGCTGAGATAAGGTCGTTTACCATGGCATCCCCATCCGGGGTATCCAGGTTGAGAGGGGTTCCAGGAGTGGATTCCTGATCACTCTCATCCGACACATCACAGGGAGACTGATTGCGCTGAGACCCTGAGCAGTGTGAAGACGTCGAGGGTCTTTCCCAGCGAGCTCGCTTAGGGTGGCTGGGGCCATCATCTGAGTCATAATCCTCGGCCTGTGAAGCCGGGGACCCCCCTGTGGGCTGGATACATTCCAAGTAAGGGGGACCTGAGGACAGAGGCCTCTCCGTGCCCAGAGACTGAGCCCCATGCATAGATTGCAAGGTTTCAAGGATTTTTGCCATAGATACAGACATATTATCTGCAAAAACTGCAAAGTCCGTCCCTGTCACCGGGGCAGAACTTACAAGCGTCTCAGCCTGGGTCACTACCTCTCCTGACTCCGGCTGGCGAAGCAGCACCGGGTCGGAGCATTGCACACAATGGGGGTCATCGGAGCCTGCTGGTAGATTAGCCCCACATGCAGCACACGCAGTATACACAGCCCTTTTTGCCTTGGCCGCCTTGCGTTTTGAGGATGACATGTTGCTGCTTCCACAGAGCGATCTGGGATATGCAGCCAGAAGCGCACCTCACAGTGCAAGAAATACAATATCTATATATATGTACCCAGTACACTGACACACAGTGAGGCACTAGAGGGACCAGCACAGAAAAATCGCTTACCGCCCGCTTAAAAAGCGGGTGTGTGGTCGCCAGATAGCCCCTAGTCCAGGTCTCCCAGAGCCTTGCGTCCTTCCTCCAGCCAGGCATGCATGTAATGGCTGCCGGCGTCTCTAGAGAGGAAGGGGGGCGGGCCCTGGGCGTTCCTGGCCAAGAGCGGGAAGCCTGCTTCCCTCTGTGCCAAGTGAGAGGGCTGGAGCATGTAAATCAGGCTCCAGCCCTCGTCGCTGCTAACGAACAGCGTCTCTCCCCTACCCTGAATGACAGGGTGGGGGCGGGAACGAAACGGAGCTGCCGGCGTCCTAGGCCCAAAAAGCCGGGGACTAAATTTATAACCGCCGCCGCCGTAAAAGCGCGGACGGCGGATCCCCGGCGCACCACAAGTCACAGCAGCGCCGCCCGGTCCAGAGGGGGTCGGCGCTGCGTTCCCAAACACAAACAATCCCCCAGTAATCTGTAGGGACACCAACTCCACGTTGCGGTCCCCGGCGCACTACAACACCCAGCCAGCCCGGAGTGTGTCTGTGCCTGCCGGGGACACAGAGTACCTGTATGATGCAGGGCCTGTCCCTGATCGTACTCCTGCTCCGAATCCATCAGGTTCTAATGGGTCTGTGGATGGAGCCCGGCATCAGAGCTGAGAGGCCGGCAGGATCCCACTTCCACAGAGCCCTACCAGGGGATGTGGAAGGAAAACAGCATGTCAGGCTCCAGCCCTGTACCAGCAATAGGTACCTCAACCTTACAACACCATCCAGGGGTGAGAAGGGAGCATGCTGGGGACACTATATGTGTCCTCTTTTCTTCCATCCGAAATAGTCAGCAGCTACTGCTGACTAAAATCTGTGGAGCTATGCATGGAATGTCTGACCTCCTTCGCACACAAAGCTAAAACTGGAGAACCCGTGATACCACGGGGGGGGTATAGCCAGAGGGGGAGGGGCCTTGCACTTTTAATGTAGTGCTTTGCGTGGCCTCCAGAGGGCAGTAGCTATACCCCAATCGTCTGGGTCTCCCAATAGAGCGCTGAAGAAATGTAGAGATAGAGACCCCGATTCCAACGATGTGTCACTTACTGAGCTGTTTGCTGCCAATTATGAAAAAAAAATCAATGTTTCTTCTGCTGCAGATCTAGCAGTTATACAGCGCTCATGAATATGCTGGACTACCTGCAGCACGCCAAGTAGTCCTCTAATAATAATCTACTGGTGACTAAACAGTGATTTTATCCAAATTACACTAAATAGCCCAGTAAGTTACATATCGCTGGAATCGTGATCTCTGCTCCTACATTATGCTGCTCTCAGATTAGGTGGTAAAAACCTGGTGACTTTTTTTTTTTTTTTTTTTTTTTTTAACTCCGGAGAGCCCAATCACCTCGCTCTAGCCCATTAGACAGCAGTAATCACCACCTTCACCCTGATAAGATATGTCTGGATCAGGAGTTATCAGTCCCTATCAAAAGCCCTGGGCCCTCAGCCATTGCCTCAGTAATTAATCGCTACTCACTTTTCTCAAGAGCTGCTGAGTGCTTGATCAAAGGCGCCGTTATTACTATATGGAAAAGTACAGATAACAGCGGCTTGTTCTAAAGGCTACACGGACAGTCACAGTTCAGTTCAGCAGCAGGACAATACTGCTCAATCTGAAATGTCCCTCATGGAAGAGTCAGGACACTGGAAAGCAGTGCGCTCCTTTAACATACATGTGGATACTAAATACTGTAAGGAGAGAAAATAATTTTTGGGTGCAAATTAGTGATGAGCAAATGTATTCGTAACTATTCACAGAATAGTGCGGTATTCAGGCTATTTGTTATATAGCGAGTAATGGTGTACTCGCCTGCTATATTCGGATGTCCCGCCCAGCATGTTTGGCGCCTGATTTGCAGCCACTAAACATGCTGGGCTTCTTAACCAATCACAGTAATGCCGCAGCTATCTTGGCTGTGGCATTACTGTGCTTTGTTGTCCGCCGCATTTTGTGCACATTACATTGCCAGCCTCTCTCTCCAAGCGCTTCATTCTCACCGATCACGGCGCGGCTGTCACACTGCTCCTGCTGCCTCTCTTCTTCCCTACTCACTCATTAGCCTTATAACATGTTCACTTCCCCAGCTCATTAGGCTCATACATATTCACTGCTTTCCCTCACACCAGTGGCTGTGATTGGTTGCAGTCAGATCTGCCCCCACGCTGAGTGACAGCTGTCTGAGTGCAACCAATCACAACCGCCAGTGGGCGGGTCTATATCATACAATAAATAAAAAAAAAAAAAAAAAAGAAGTGCAGTCCCCCCCAATTTTGATACCCAGCCAAGATAAAGCCTTACAGCTGAAGGCTGGTATTCTCAGGCTCCTGGCAGAGCACACAGCTCTGACAGGAGGAGCTGCCGATTGACCGAGGTGAGTACATGAAGTGGCAAGCGGTGATCACAGCCTGCCATCTGCTGTCAGCCTGGGGTGTCTCAGCAGCATCTCTTTGCAGAGCAAACAGCTCTGCCAGGAGGCGCTGCCGGGGACTGAGGTGAGTACAAGCTGAGGTGAGCGGTGATCACAGTCTGCCATCTGCTGTCAGGCTGGGGGGTTCCCAATAATGTGGGTCTCCCCAGCCTGAGAATTCCAGCCTTCAGCTGTGAGGCTTTATCTTGGCTGGGTATCAAAATTGGGGGGACTGCACTTTTTTATTTAATCTATTTTACTGCACAATATAGACCAGCCCACCGGCGGTTGTGATTGGTTGCAGTCAGACAGCTGTCATTCAGGGTTGGGGGCAGGTCTGACTGCAACCAATCACGGCCACCAATGTGCGGGGGGGAAGGAGGGAATATGTATGAGCCTAATGAGCAGGTGCAGTGAATATGTGATGAGGCTAATGAGTGGGTAGGGAAGAAGAAGAGAGGCAGTGAAAGCAGTGTGACAGCCGCGCCGTGATCGGTGACAATGAACCGGACAGAGAGAATAAGTGGCGTAATGCTGCGACATCCTCATTCCCAAAAATCATATGCGAGTCATAAATGCATGCAGGCATATTTTCCAGGCTCTCCTCATTCAGATTCATCACTTTTCCATCCATTTCAGCCTTTTCGTCAGGGCCCCGGACCTCTCTGTTGGGTTCAGCAGAAAATTACTCGCATTTCCCACTGACTTGCATTGTACTCACTATTCGGAACGAATACACGAATATTACAAAGTATTCGTTACGCGTATAGTGAATATGAATATTACGGTATTCGCTCATCTCTAGTACAAATTACAAATCATGGATAAATCATTTTAGTACCCTGTTAAAACTCCACATTTGTCACTCTCCATTTAACCTGTTTGCCATCTTCTCTCCATCTCTACTAAGTGTTTTTGTGCCTTTCTAGAGCTCACGAAATCTAGAATATCTTCTTACCACATATTTTACGGCACTTATGAACTGGTTGTGAAAGAGCAGGTGCTGGGTCTCATCTTCTGGATTGGAGGCCGTGTACAGCATACCGCACACATTGCAGGTGATCACACCAAAACGTTTCTGTCCGGCATCCTGAAGGGGAAAAATTATTAAAATAGCAATTATTGAGCTTTACTATTATGTTCTCCATGTCTGAGGTAAATGTAAGTTATCAGGGGGTTTTACCTTTTCTTTAAAGGGCACCAATCACCAGGATTTTCGTATATAAGCTAAAGCCAGAGCTATACTGGCACTATCAGGCTGATTCTATACATACCTGTAGTGGTCAGCTCCGATGTAGAGCTTTTGAAATCCAAAAAAGTAAATTTTTATAAAATGAGCTGCTTGTTGAGTGACAGTTGCACTGGAGCAGATCATATATTCATAGTTATCCCCTCCCCTTGTTAGAATTAGCATAAACATTATACAATCGAGGACCTGTGTGAGGTCATACCCATGGGACCAAAAGAGGCAGGGCCTCAGCCAACAAAGCTGATACCAGGAAACATTTGTCTGCTATCTGAGGCCCCGCCCCTTCTTGTCACATGGGTATGACCTCACACAGAATCCTGACTTGCTGTGCAAACGCTGCTTCTTTTTTCCTTGCAGATTTTGTTGCTGAAAAATGAAGCAGCATGTCCATTGTTTGTTTTTTTCTGTGTTTCTATAATCCCCTGCAATACTTTATTACTACAGTGGATTATAGCGCAGCACTTCACCTCACCCACCGTGCATACTGCATGGTCTGTGAGGCTCTCCGTAGCTCAGTAACCTGGGATTGTTATGGTGAAGACCCAGGGTTGCTATGGCAACGATCGGGTCCTCTCCCTCCCTTCTGAATGCTGTGATCGCACCATTCAGGGAGTTAAACTGCCAGGAGCGGCGCAGGCAGCGCTCCAAGCAGAGAGAGCCGTCCCCGGCTGTAACATCAGCCAGAGACCTGGCGACGATTGTACAGGTACAGTGCCTGAATCCCCGTGATCACCAAAAAAAAAAAATGCAAAAAGCAGGAAACAACACGCAAACGCAATAAAAAAAATGTGGTTTTTTTACCTGCGTTTTGCCTGACAAAACATGCTTTTTTATGAACAGAAAAGAAACACTAAAAAGCTATGTGGGCACATAGCCTAAATCTCTACGTGATGAAAGGTAATTCCATGGAGCTGTGTGATGACTTGTTTTTGCATGGTGCGGTGATCATTTCATTAACCCCTTCATGACTGGCCGTTTTTGCACTTTGTTTTTATTTTTCGCTATTCTTCTGAGAGACGTAACGTTTTTATTTTTCAGTCAATATGGCCATGCGAGGGCTCGTTTTTAGCGGGACGAGCTGTACTTTTAAATGAAACCATTATATTTACCATATAGTATACTGGAAAACAGCAAACAAAATTCCAAATACGGAAAAACTTAAAAAAAAAAAGTGCGATTGCACTATTGTTTTTAAGATATTTTATTCACTGTGTTCACTATATGGTAAAACTGATGTATGGGTATGATGCCTGAGGTCGGTGCGAGTTCGTAGACACCAAACATGTATAGGTTTACTTTTATCTAAGGGGTTAAAAAAAAACATCAGAAGCTTGTCCAAAAAAGCGACGTCCATTTTGCGCCATTTCTGCGACCGGTAGGATTCTCATTTTTTGGGATCTATGGCTCAGTGGCGGCTTATTTTTTGCATCTCGAGCTGACGTTTTTTTAACGGTACCATTTTTGCGCAGATTCCACGTTTTGATCAGTTATTGCATTTTCCGCAAAACATAATTTTGTCGTTTGGAATTTTTTGCCGCTATGCCATATACAGATCAGATTAATTTTATATTTTGATGGATCGAGGATTTCTGAATGCGGCAATACCAAATGTATGTACATTTTTTATTTCTTTAACCCTTTAATTTTCAATGGGGCGAAAGGGGGGGGTGGTGATTTGAACATTTAGGGTTTTTTTAAAATTTTTCAAAACTTTTTTTTTTTTCAAAACTTTTTTTAAAAAAAAAAAATTACTAGTACCTCTAGGAGGCTATAAGGATCAGCTATCTATCGCTGATTCATTTCTCCCTATCAGAGCAGCATCGCACAGACCAGGAGAAATGCTCATCTCTTGTAACCTGCTGCTGGTTAAAAGGACCTGAGTCATGTGAGCTACAGGAGTCATCACATGACCCTGTGCTACCATAACAACCACCGAATCGACTATCAGGTAGTGAGTAAACTTCTACCGCTATCTCCGTTAACATGGCACTGTCACATCTTGACAGCGCCATTTAAGGGGTTAACAAGTACGGGTGGATAGCGATTTCACTCGTACCTGCCAGGCACACGTCAGCTGTACAAATCAGCTGGCATGTGCGCAGATCCCCGCCTGCAGCCCGCAGCAGCAGGTGGGGATAAACACTATGACTGCAGGTACGTAATATTACTGCCCGCAGTCGTTAAGGGTTAACACCAATCTGGGGTACAAATGTCATGATGACTGCTTTTAATTGCAATTTTCAAATTTTTTTTTTTCTATTTACAGTGTGTATTACCCACATTACTGACCAGGGCCATTTTCGACGTTTCTTCTACTTGCAGTTTTATTAGTTGTAAAGTTTTCTCTTGTTTGCATTGTAAAATTTGTCAAATAATTTTAGCAATTTTTTTCCTCATAATACATGAGGCTTTATTTTTATCTTCAACTTTTTTTTTTTTTGACCAGATACATTTCCTTTACTTTCCAACCAATACTTCCTTCGATTTCTCCGGATATCAGGGGAGAAGCAAAAACAAGTGGAAAAACTAAGGAAAACCCTGTGTTGCCATTACAACACTTTGGTTCCCCGCGATAGTACTGTGGGGGGATGATGAGACCTGGTGTGGCAGAAATTGACAGACAATATTACATAGATGGCATCTAATGGTCATGGCTTTTAAACATTTATGTTCTGCTCCTCTTTATCACATGCGCACTATGCTGAAGGGTGAGGAGCCCTCTCCAGACCTCTGCCCATAACATTTATTAAACATCCTAATGCAGGAAGGCTTTAATAGTGGGGGGCCAGCTTTAAAGGGAACCTATCACCACTTTTTTGGACTGTAAGCTGCAGCCACCACCACCGGGTTCTTATATACAGCATTCTGACATGCTGTATATAAGAGCCCAGGCCGGGGGTATAACATTAAAAACACTTTATAATACTTACCTAAGGGTCGTGCTGTGGGCCATATGGGCGTCTCCGTTGTCGGCGCCACCTCTTTCGGCCATCTTTGTTCTCCTTCTTCTCTAGCCGCGGTGCATGACGAGTCCGACGTCATACACACTCACCGGCATTCAGGTCCTAAGCAGGGCAGATCAAAGTATTGTAGTGCGCCTGCGCATTACCGGCGAGTGTGTATGATGTAGCTGCGTCATGCACACAAGCTTCAGAAAGAGGACGAAGATGGCCGAAAGAGGAGGCGCCGGCACCGGACAATGGAGACGCCCATATGGTAGGTATTATAAACTGCTTTTTATGTTATACCCCCGGCCTGGGCTCTTATATACAGCATGTTAGAATGTTGTATACAAGAGCCTGGTAGTGGTGGCCGCAGCTTATAGGCCGAAAAAGTGGTGACAGGTTCCCTTTAAATACTTATTACACTCCTGATGTCATAATCCTAGATGTTTTGCAGTCTTGAACGTACAGAATCTATTTTTCAGTTAGATTTTTTTGAGTACATATTTAAATAAAAGTGTTTTGGGGTAATCCTATTTCATTCCTTTCCACGTCCACTTGCGATTGTTAAGCTGTTAAATCCCATTGTCAGACTCGGACAGCGTAATTTAACACATATCGGTATAGGATTGCGCCATGACATGATCGTGGGTCGTTGACCACAGGAGGTTTGTTAAATATTTCTGTGCTGTTCATTACAGAAGTACTTCCTTGAAACCTGTAGCCGGGCTTCAAAGAGGAGTGATTTTCACCATATACAGCAATGCTATGGCATTGCTGTATATAGCACAAGTGATCAGGCGATCGCAGGTTACAGTCTTTAAGACCATTAAGAACCGTATTAAAATTAAAAAAAAATAAATAAATAAATTAAAAATGAAAAATTACTCCGTCCCCTCCTTTTGCATAAAAATTAAAAATACACATGTGGTAGTGCCGTGTTCATTAAAGTCTGATCAACACTAACGAGACCAGTAAGCACTGGATACAAACAAATAAAAAAAATTCAAGACCTGTAAAGTTAGTGTTTTTTTGTTTTTTTTTGGAGGGGGGGGGTGGGTGGGTCACTGCAATACCATAAAAATGAATTAATAAATATATACAATATACTGATTCTATAGTGAATCCATGGTTTGGCCAGGCGATCCCATTGAGACCCGATGGAGAATTACAGGGGTCACATGTTCTTTGAAGGGTATCACCATCTCAGCTCCTTTAGAATGAAACTAATTATATATAAATATATATGTATATATATATTATACACACACACACACACACATATATATACATACATACACACATATATACACACCGTATTTTTCGCTTTATAAGACGCACTTTTGTTCCCCCAAATGTTGGAGGAAAGTAGGGGGTGCGTCTTATAATCCGAATATATGGATTATATACTGCAGGGTCCAGGGGAGGTGGGGGCCTCTCTGGAGCCGTGCTGGTGAAGGCTACAGCGGCAGATCTCCTGCTCCCGCTCATATAATATGCACAGCCGCTGTCAATCACCGTGGTGCTGAAACCGCACCGCGGAGATGGGCTGGGGTAGCGGCGCATATTATATCTGCCTGTACTCCCTTTGATCGCACATGCCCCCCTGTGTTAGATATGGCCCTCATGTTGCTGCCCATAGTAAAATAAAAAAAAACAAACCTCTTTTCTTACCTCCTCCAGCGCTGATCTCCCCGGTCTCCCTCCTGCTGCTGTGATCAGGCACGCAGAGATATCACTCTGCTGTGCCGATCACATGACCGCATGAGAACCAGGAAGTAGGAAGTGCAGGAGACAGGAGGAGCTCAACCCCACGGAGGGAGACACAGGGAAGATAGTGCTGGAGAAGGTAAGGAAAGAGTTTATTTTACTAAAAGCAGCAACATGGGGGCAATATCTAACACAGAGTGATGTGTGCCAGCCACAGGGAGCCGTGTGCCAGCCACAGGGGGCCGTGTGCCAGCCACAGGGGGCCGTGTGCCAGCCACAGGGGGCCGTGTGCCAGCCACAGGGGGCCGTGTGCCAGCCACAGGGGGCCGTGTGCCAGCCACAGGGGGCCGTGTGCCAGCCACAGGGGGCCGTGTGCCAGCCACAGGGGCAGTGTGGAATCACTGGGGGATGTGTGCCAGCACAAGGGGGCTATATTCAATATAAGGTGGTCATATCCAGATTAAGCGGGCTAATTTTAGATTGGGGGGGGGGCTATGAGGGACATATATTTGTTAGAAGGACACTGGCATTATAAGTTGTTCCCCATTTATTAAAAAAATCTCTATTCCTTCACAAAATTTGTGGGGGGGCGTCTTATAAAGCGAAAAATTCGGTATATATTATATTATACACACACACACATATATATATATATTATTGCGAATGCATACGTGTGTGTGTGAGGTACTGAGAGAACCAAGGCCCAACAGGGCAACAGGGTGGGTACTGTGTCACCCAATGATGGCTAAGAGAAAACGATTTTATGGTGAGTACACAAAAATCCGTTTTTCTCTGACGCCTCATTGGGGGACACAGGACCATGGGACGTCCTAAAGCAGTCCATGGGTGGGAAACATAAAAGAAGACAACACAACCCAAGGACTAGGAACCAGTCCCAGACAGCCTGGAGCGCCTACTGAGAGAGGTGCTCTACTGCAGTTTGCAGAATTTTCCTACCCAGATTTGCCTCAGTTGAAACCTGGGTATGGACTCTGTAATGCTTTGAAAACGTATGTAGGCTAGACCAGGTTGCAGCCTTACACACCTGTTCCACTGAAGCCTGATGCCGAATGGCCCAAGAAGCGCCAACTGCTCGCGTGGAATGAGCCCGCAGCCCACTAGGAATGGGCTTGAGTTGCAAGCGGTAGACTTCCGCATCGCCTTTGAAGCTGCCTGTCCCTTCTTAGGCCCCTCAGGAATGATGAACAAAGAGTCAGTTTTCCTAAAGGGGGCTGTCCTGGTTATGTAATATCTGAGAGCTCTGACGAGGTCTAATGAATGCAGAGACCTTTCCACCCTATGAACCGGGTGTGGACAAAAGGAAGGCAGGACAATGTCCTCGTTCAAATGAAACGGGGTAAGAACCTTTGGAAAGAAATCCGGAAGGGGGCGCAGAACCACCTTGTCCTGGTGAAATATCAGAAAAGGCTCGCGGCAAGAGAGTGCTGCCAGCTCCGAAACCCGTCTGATGGACGTAATTGCCACCAAGAATGTTACCTTCCAGGACAGAAGAGTAAGGGAGGATTCCTTGAGGGGGTTCAAAGGGAGACCTCTGGAGACCGTCCAGAACGAGGTTGAGGTCCCATGGTTCCAGCGGCCGTTTGTACGGGGGAACTAGATGGGAAACGCCCTGGAGGAAGGTCTTGACTTGCGGTTTTTGAGCCAGGCGGCATTGGTAGAAGATTGAGAGCGCTGAGACCGGCCCTTTAAGGGAACTGAGAGCCAACCCCGCTTGCAAGCCACACTGTAGAAAGTCGAGAAATCTGGGGATGGCCAGATGCATATGCTGGACGTTAGTTTCCCTGCACCATGAAAGGAAGATTTTCCACGTACGGTGGTAAATGCGGGATGAAGCAGGCTTTCGGGCGCTGATCATGGTGGCAATAACCGTGGGGGAGAATCCTGATCTTGTTAATACCCAGGTCTCAATGGCCATGCCGTCAGCTTCAGGGCTCTGGAGTTCTGATGGGAAATGGGCCCTTGGGTCAGCAAGTCTGGGATGTCTGGAAGGCGCCACGGTGCGTCTATGAGCATTTGTACTAATTCGGCGTACCAGGCGCGCCTGGGCCAGTCAGGGAGCTATCAGTATCACCGGGACTCTCTCTGCCTTGATCTTCCTGATTACCCGCGGCAGCAGGGGTAGAGGTGGAAATATGTAAGGCAGGCGGAAGTGGTGCCAGGAGCAGACTAGAGCATCCGTGCCGATGGACTGCGGGTCGCGTGAACTGGCTATGAACGCGGGTACCTTTGCATTCAACCTTGAGGCCAATAGGTCCACGTCTGGTGTGCCCCAGCGAGTGCAGATGTGTAGAAACACTTCTGGGTGGAGAGACCATTCTCCGGCAGCCAGGCCTTGGCGACTCAGAAAGTCTGCTGCCCAGTTCTCTACCCCCGGTATGTGTACCGCTGATATCACTGATCTCGTCGATTCGGCCCAGCTAAGGATCTTGTGGGCCTCGAGATAAGCCGCTTTGCTGTGGGTGCCCCCCTGCCGATTGATATAGGATACAGCTGTCGCATTGTCCGACTGGACTCGAATCTGACGACCCGCTAGCAGAGGGCAGAACGCTCTGAGCGCGAGGAAGATCGCGCGGAGTTCCAGGATGTTGATGGGGAGGAAAGACTCCTGGGGCGTCCAACGTCCTTGAGCAGTGTGGTGCCAGTACACTGCTCCCCAGCCTAAGAGGCTGGTGTCCGTGGTCAGGACCAGCCAGTTCACTGGGAGAAAAGATCTCCCCTTCGATAGGGATGAGGACCGAAGCCACCAGCGGAGTGCGTACCTGACTGAAGGCGTCAGGTGAAGATGTCTGTCCAGGGAGAAGGGGCTCTTCTCCCAGGCCGCTAGAAGGGCTAGCTGCAGTGGGCGGAGGTGCAGTTGAGCAAAGGGTTCTGCTTCCATAGCCGCCACCATCCTACCGACCACTTTCATGCTGAATCGAATGGAGCGAGACTGAGGACGTAGAAGGCAGCGTACCGCTCGTTGAAGAGTGAACACCTTGTCCTGAGGGAGAAGGATCAAGCCCCGATGGGTGTCCAGGGACATGCCCAGGAAGGTGATGGATCGTGATGGGATCGGGGATGATTTGTCCAGATTCACTAGCTACCCTAAGCGGGATAGGTTGTCCACAGTGATCTGTACGCTGGTTGAGCAGTCGCGGAAGGAGGGGGCCTTGATGAGGAGGTCGTCCAAGTAAGGGAGAACGACTACTCCCCTGGCGTGAAGGACGCTCATGGCGGCCGCCATGACTTTGGTGAAGACCCTTGGTGCGGTAGCAAGGCCGAAGGGTAGAGCTACGAATTGAAAGTGGGAGTCCTGAATTGCGAAGCGGAGGAACTTTTGGTGATCTGGGGCGATTGGTATGTGCAGGTACGCGTCCTTGATGTCTATGGAGGCGAGGAATTCCCCTTGGACCATGGATGCAATAATGGACCTTAGGGATTCCATTCTGAATCTCCGTACGTGCACATGTTTGTTTAGGTGTTTGAGGTCCAGGATGGGTCGAACTGACCCATCCTTTTTGGGGACCACAAAGAGGTTGGAATAAAACCCCCCGAACTTCTCGTCGTCTGGGACAGGTATTATCACACCTGCTGTTTGGAGCGAGTGGATTGCTGAGAAAAAAAGCTTTGCGTCGTTTGAGTCTTTGGGGGGTTTGAGAGAAAGAACCGACTCGGGGGTCAGGTCCGAAATTCTATGTGGTAACCGGAAGGCACAAGGTCTCGCACCCATTTTTCATCTGAGGCGGCAGTCCAGATGTGTTGAAAGAGCCGCAGTCGACCTCCTACAATGAGTGTCTTCCGGGGCGCCAAAGGAGTCATGAGGGGGGAAAACGTCGTGGCCGAGTCTCCCTAGTCCTGGACTGTTTCGGTCTAGGCTGCCATGACGAAGTGGGTTTCGGGGAGAGCTGAGAACGTCGCTCCCTGCGTAGTCCGCGGCTGGTGGCGGGGACACCACGGGATGTCGACCAACCAAATGAGTTCCGAAGGAGCGAAACGAGGACTGTGGACGTCTGGCGAAGGACGTCCTGGACTTCAGCTGGGGGAGGGAGGTACTCTTTCCTCCCGTGGCGTCAGAAATGAGCTTGTCCAGACGTTCGCGAAACAATCGGTCTGGAAAAAAGGGACGGCCCGTGAGAGACTTCTTGGAGGCAGAGTCCGCTCGCCATTGTCGGAGCCAGAGAACTCTATGGATGGCTATGGTATTTGAGGCGGCAAACGCTGCGCAGGTAGCAGCGTCCATGGAGGCCTGGATGAGGTACTCCGCCGCAGCGGCAATTTGAGCGGTTACCTCTGTGAAGGTATGAGTGAACTGGGATTCCTCAAGCGAAGTGTTAAGGGAGTCTGCCCAGACCGAGATCGCCTTTGCGACCCACACAGAGGCAAAGGAGGGCGAGAGGAAGTAACCCGCAGCCTCAAAAGCAGAGCGGGCGAGATGCTCCACCTGTCTGTCGGGTCCTTGATGGAAGAACCATCGGGTAAAGACAGGAGCGTCTTTGTGGTAAGGCGGGAGACCGGGGGTGGGGTCGACCGAGGGCGGATCGGCCCAGCCTTAGGGGCAGGTGAGGCAAATGGGTACCGGGACTCCATGAGTTTTCGGTTACCGAAGCGCCTGTCAGGCTTCTTCCTTTGCTTTGTGAGGATATCCTGAAACTCTGGGTGATCAGCGAAAACCTTTTGGGGTTTCCTTGCCCTCTTAAAGGAGACCGCATGGTCAGTGGTAGTGGATGGGGGATCCTCCACATGCAGAGTTTGGTTGATTGCTGCTATAAGGGAGTCTATTGCAGTTTGATCATCTGGGGAGGATGAAACCAAGGAATCCTCCTGGTACAAACAGCATTCTCCCTCCTCCAGCTCATCAGAAGCCGTGGAGCGTGTGGGAGAGCCTGCCCTGTGTGCTCCCGAGGGAGAGCCCGCTGGAGACACCCGGCCGTGTGCTCTTTTCCTGATCCCTGCAACCGGTGAAGCATGTGCCCGGATTACCTAAGAAGGATCCTCCATAGGGGTATCCTCAGGCTGCGTTCCGTCCAGGGACCCAGAAGGGTGTGGAGGACGACATTGCATAACCAGAACCAGGTTCTGTCACAGTTTTTCCATGGATTGGGACAGAAACTGTGCCCATTCCGGTGGGCTGGGGGCCCTAGGCTCTGGGTTGCCGGTTTCGGCGGTGGTGGCAGGGGGGTCTTGGCGGGCTATAGGGGCACAGGATTCACAGAGAGAAGAGGTGTGTTTACGTGGTAGCTCAGCGTGGCAGGCAGTGCAGGCTGAATAATAGACTATGTGGGCCTTAGTACTCTTAGTGCCCTTAGATTTCTGCATGTTCCTAATAGGAGTATTCCAGGAGGGGGAAGCAATGCTCAGCAGAGCTACAATTGAAGCAAGCACCTCACCAGAATCAGCCGATGGCCCTGTCCTCCGGAAGGATTAAGCTCTATGAAGGTCTTCGCACGCTTTCCTGGGGGGGCGGGGCTTATTGTGGCCGCGGGGGCGGGGCTTAGCGCTAAAAGAGCAGGAAGATGAGTCAGTGTGCCCCCCCCTGCTGTGGGTAGTAAAAAAAAAAAACAAAAAAAAAAAACGGCGGGAAGGGAGCTTCTGATAGTTTTCCTCCCTCTCCCTACAGTCAGCACACAGCTTGTCACCGGTGGTTATCAGCTGGCTTTTCTGCTAGAGCAAATAAATAAACAGAGCAAATAAAACAGTGTGAGTCCCTGAGCCCTGGGCCCTCCCCCCTGCCACCAGAAATTATCTGCAAACAGCAGAACTTCCCCCTCCTCCAGCCAGCAAGCTAGAGAAAGTTAACACTGTTTGTGCAGGATCCTTGCTCCTTGCACATAATAAATACTGTAAATGTCCTGGGAGCCTTCCCTGCAGCGTCTTTTCTCCCTTTGTCTGGGAAACCAGTCAGGGGGGGGGGGGGGGAATCTCACCTTAAAACACTGCTTTCCAGGCAGTGAAAATAGCAGAGTCAGCTTGCTGTGTTGGTGTCATATTCAAGTCAGAGCCTGCAGAGAGGGGCTGAGGAATTGGGCTATAGGGGCATAGGCCTCTACCCTGGGCTTTGGAAAATCAGTGTCTGTGGAACCCGTCGTCCAGCCCAGGATCCAGCGTCGCAGGAGGGGGTACGTGGAGGCGACATTGCACGTTCCCGCCCGTTGATGGTAGTGGGAGATCGGTCCCAAAAGGAAACCGTCGCCCTCAAAAAATAAACCTTGAAAGGAAGTGCCTCCTACAGACACTAAGCTAAAACTGAGCTTGCCTGGCCCGGCCAGGGGGTGTATACTGCAGAGGAGGAGCTATGCTTTTGCATCTACTTAGTGTCCTCCTGTGGATAGGCAGCATAACACCCATGGTCCTGTGTCCCCCAATGAGGGCGTCAGAAATATAATATTGTGAGTGTGTGTGTATATATAATATTGTGAATGCATAAGTGTGTGCGCGCGCGCGCAATATTTATTATATATATATATATATATATATATATATATATATATATATATATATATATAATCTTAATTACTCACCGGTAATGGGATTTTCAATAGCCCATGACAGCACCACATGAGAGAGATAGGTTCCGCCCACATCAGGACAGGAAACCCACTGATAAAAAGGCGGTACCTCTCCTCCACATCAGTAGGTTTTCAGAGCCAGAGAGGACCAACAAAACACAAGAAACAGATTAATCAGACCACCACCCAAGGAAAAACACCCATAACTAACACTCCCCGAAGGGTGCCCACAACCAGTGAATAGGGGGGGAACTAAGGGTGCTGTCATGGGCTATTGAAAATCCCATTACCGGTGAGTAATTAAGATTTTTCCCTGCCGCCCATGACAGCACCACATGAGAGATTTAAATAGACCATCCACCTTAGGGAGGGACCACCGCCTGCAAGACCCGTCTCCCAAAGGAAAGGTCAGTTGTGGAGGACAAGTCCAGCCTATAGTGCCGAAAGAAAGTCCCAGGAGACGACCAAGTAGCCGCCCGACAGATCTGGTCAAGAGAGGCATCCGCCCTCTCCGCCCAAGACGTAGACATCGCTCTAGTGGAGTGCGCCCTTATGCCCGGAGGAGGAGTGGCGTCTTTAGCCGAGTACGCCAAACCGATGGCATCCCTGACCCATCTGGCCAAGGTAG
The DNA here is from genome assembly GCF_048569485.1 of Anomaloglossus baeobatrachus. NCBI lineage: Eukaryota > Metazoa > Chordata > Amphibia > Anura > Aromobatidae > Anomaloglossus > Anomaloglossus baeobatrachus. The sequence goes on along the minus strand of NC_134358.1, from coordinate 165,640,412 downwards.
CCTTAGAAGCCCCATGCCCCCTGGACTGCCCCTGAAAAGTGACAAACAGGACCTGAGACTTCCTCCATTCCCTAGTCCTATCTAGGTACGTGACTAAGGCCCTCCGGACATCCAACGTGTGTAACCTAGCCTCCTCCTCGTTCCGAGGGGGGTCACAGAGGGAAGGGAGCACGATCTCTTGGGACCTATGAAAAGGTGTAGAAACCTTGGGTAAGTAGAAGGGATCAGTCCGCAACACTACCCTATCATCCAGAATCTGGGTATAAGGGTGAACCACAGACAAGGCTTGGAGATCCCCCACCCGCCTGGCCGAGGTGAGTGCGACGAGGAGAAAAACCTTAAGGGACAGCAGTTTGAGAGGGACTTCCCCTAAGGGCTCAAACGGAGGCCCTGTGAGGGCATCCAACACTAAATTAAGGTCCCATGGGGGAACCCTGGGAGCCTGAACAGGCACAGACCTGGACTTAGATTTAATGAACCGGCAAATCCATTCATTCTGCGCCAGACTACAATGAAACAGTGCCCCTAAGGCCGATACCTGCACCTTGAGCGTACTGGTGGAGAGCCCCAATTCCAACCCCCTCTGGAGGAATTCTAGAATAGCCGAGATAGGAGGGGGGCCCTCCGCCCGAGCCCCCGACTGAAGGAGAAAGCGCTTCCAGACCCTACCGTAAATGGCCGTGGTGACCGCTTTCCTACTGCGAAGAAGAGTATCGATTAAGCAAGAGGAAAACCCCCGTCGAGCTAGCAGCCGCCGCTCAAACGCCAAGCCGTCAAATGGAGAGCCGGGTCGGGGGGGTGACGGACTGGGCCCTGGGACAGGAGATGAGGGGCGTCCGGGAGAACCCAAGGATCCACCAGAGACAGTGTCCGCAGCCAGTAAAACCACGCCCGTTTCGGCCAGAAGGGGGCGATGAGAATAACCTCTGCTCTGTCGGTCCGGATTTTCCGGAGAACCGAAGGCAACAGGATCAGGGGAGGAAAGGCGTACAGGAGGCCGTGAGACCAAGCCATCTGGAAGGCATCGAGGGCAACAGGATCGTCTCGGGGGTTGAGAGAGCAGAACCTGTCCACTTTCCGATTCGCCTTGGTAGCGAACAGGTCTAGAACAGGGACACCCCATAGAAGCGTGATCTTGCGAAAGACCTCCGGGTCCAAGGACCACTCCCCCTGACGGAGACAGTGCCGGCTGAGGAAGTCTGCCTCCTCGTTGTCCGTCCCCTTGATATGAAGAGCCGTCAAGGAGGAGAGATGTTGTTCGGCCAGCTGGAAGATGTGCATAGTCAGAGTCAGAAGGGAAGGGGATCTGGTGCCGCCCTGATGGTTGACGTACGCCACCGTCACCCTGTTGTCCGAAAGGATCCGAACATGGCGACCTCTCAAGAAGGGGAGGAACCCCTCTAGTGCCTTGAGAACCGCCATGAGCTCCCTGTAGTTGGAGGACTGTCTGACCAACTGAGCGTCCCAGGGACCCTGGAGCACCCGTTGGCGTAGATGGGCACCCCACCCCCAATGGCTGGCATCTGTGACTATTGTGTCCGTGACCGGGGAAAGCCAAGGAACCCCCATCCGGAGGTGAGAGGGGTCCTGCCACCAACCCAGGGAGTGCAAGGTGTCCGCAGACAGGGTCAATTGTTTCTCCAAACAGCCTCCAAACAGTCTCTGAAACTGAAGGACCTCCATCTGGAGGATTCTGGAACGCAGTTGGGCCCACCACACTCCTGGGATGCAAGAGGTAAGAGTCCCGACCAGCGACATAGCCTGCCGTAAGGACATGCTTGGGCAACTCCTTACGGAAGAGAGAAAGGACAAGATCCTGGCGACCTTGTCCTCTGGCAGGTGGCACAACTGTCTGGTAGAGTCCAAGACGAGACCCAGGAAGACTTGACACTGGAGAGGCTGGAGTCTGGACTTCTGCTGATTCACCACCCACCCCAGGCTTTCCAGGATGGAGATGACCCTGGTCACGTGAGCCGCACATAGAGACTCCGACTGACCCACTATCAGGAGGTCGTCCAGATACGGAATGATCAATATGTCCTGTTCCCTGACATGTGCCATGACCTCCGCGAGGACTTTGGTGAAGATCCGTGGGGCCATGGAAAGCCCGAATGGCAGCGCTGCGAATTGGAAGTGTCTCGGCCTCCCGGAGACGTGTAGTGCGAACCTGAGAAACCGCCGGTGAGACGGAAAAATAGGGATGTGATAATAGGCGTCCTTTAAGTCGAGGACCGCCATAAAACACTCTGGATACAACAACCTGACAGTTGACTTCATGGTCTCCATTTTGAAGGCTCGCTGCACCAGATGTAAATTCAAGTTCCTCAGGTTGAAGATGGTGCGGAAGGTGGAGTCCGGCTTCCGAACCAGAAAGAGAGTGGAGTAAAAGCCGTCCCCTTCTTGTTCTATGGGGACCTCCTGAACGACTTTCCTCGAGAGGAGAGTTAGCACTTCCACTTCCAAGGCCATCTGCCGCTCTGGGGACCGCAAGGATGTTATCATGAGAGACCCCCGAGGGGGTGAACGGAAGTCCAATTTTAACCCTTTCTCCACAATCTGAAGGAGCCACCTGTTGGAGGAGATTGCCTGCCATGCATGGAGGAAGAGGGACAGCCGACCCCCTACCTGATGATAGGCGTCATTGAGAGGGCTTGGGCTTATTATCGGAGTGCTTGCCAAAGAGAAAGCCCGAGGTAGTCTTTCTACGGTCCTTCCACTGATCTTGCGGTTTTTGAGACTTTTTTGCGAAAAACTGACGTCTCCGAAAGGGCCGGCTGCGAGAGGACGCCACCGGAAAAACTGGAAACCCCTGTTTCTTATCGGATGCCTTAGTGAGGAGGTCGTCCAGGCCAGAGCCAAAAAGATAGGCACCTTCACAAGGCATGCTGCATAGTCGCCCCTTGGATTGGACATCACCCTTCCAAGTTTTCAGCCAGAGGGCCCGACGCGCGGAATTGGAAAGCACCGCCGACCTGGCAAATAGTCTTAAAGAATCAACCGAGGCATCAGCCATAAAGGCAGCAGCACCCTGTATTAAGGGCAAGGACGAGATAATATCTTTCCTAGGAGTGTCATTGCGCAACTGGTCTTCCAACTGCTGAAGCCACACCATTAAAGACCGGGCAACACAGGCGCTGGTCACGGCCGGGCGCAAGCCACCTGCCGTAGACTCCCATGTACCTCTCAGAAAACCATCAGCCTTCCTATCCAGCTGATCCTTAAGGGACCCCAAGTCCTCAAACGGCAAGGTAGTGGAACGAGACGCCTTGGCAATAGCGACATCAATTTTTGGGGTTCTATCCCAAGAGGTAGACGCTTCCTCATCCACGGGGTACTTCCTTTTAAGGGAAGAGCTAAGATTCAACCTTTTGTCCACTTTTTTCCACTGGTCAGTAATGAGACTTTGAACCTTCTGGGGAATGGGAAACCCCTTACGCTTCCTGGAATCCAAGCCCCCAACATGACATCCTGGGTAGATTCGGGCCCCCTGGGGTCCACTATACCCATGGTCGAACGTACTGCCTTCACCAAAGGTCCGACGTCTGCTGTAGGAAAACAAGGGCGACCACCTTCATCGGAAGAGGAAGAGGAGCCAGAATCGGAGGGGGAGGATCCCGAGGATCCCGATGACCGAGAGCCCTGAGCCGAACCCGCCGAGGTATCGGGAGAAGACAGCTTATGATGACGGGACTTCTTGCGCCTCTTGCCCCCCTTAAGGGATTTAAGGGACTCCTGTACTTCCGCTCTGATAATGGAACGTAATTCAGATGAGAACCCCGGCCCCTCTTTGAGTAGGGTCTGTTGGATACAGCCTGCACACAGGGCCTTGGTGTAATCCGAAAACAGGGAGGATTGGCATATGGCACATTCCTTGTGACGCTGCTTGGAGGCACATTTTTTCGGTACCTAACAAGAGAGGGGACACGGAAACGGGGACTTAGAACATGGAAGACCACGAAGTCCACTCACCCCCACGACTCCAGGCAATACCGGATCAGGAGGCGGATTCTTATCACCCTTGGACCTCTTGGGACCCACCGACCGAACGCTGCCCGGACTGGATACAGCCTTCCGGGAACGATCCGCAGAGCCGCGTTCCGAGCCCCGCTGTGGCGACTCCTTGCGCTGCTCCTTGCTGCGGGGTGAATCTCCTGCCATAATGGTAACAATGGAGGAGAAAAAAACTCACCAGTCCCAAGCGCCGGTCACATTTGTCTCGTTACATGGGCGCCGCCATCTTGGATCCTAGTGCGCATGCGCACACCAGTCACTTCCTGGTCGCAATGCGCACGTCACCCTGGAATCGCGTCACTTCCGGTCGGAGCTTCCAGCTTCACTCCAGCGTGCTGCACAGCAGGGACAAGCCTTCCAGCGGCCGCCGTGAGTGCGCACATCCCTGGAGCGACGCCGGGCCGAGCTCCCGCTCCAGGCCCGCGCCTCACCGCCGCAGAGGTCTGAGACCGAGGGGGGGTGCATCCAGGCCCGAGCACCGGCTTCAGGTAAGTACCAGGCTTCCACACCGGGTCGGACCTGGGACAGCAATGGGTTGTCCATACCAGGACAGGAAACCAAACTGATGTGGAGGAGAGGTACCTTTTTATCAGTGGGTTTCCTGTCCTGATGTGGGCGGAACCTATCTCTCTCATGTGGTGCTGTCATGGGCGGCAGGGAAAATTATATATATATATATATATATATATATATATATATATATATATATATACACACAGTTAGGTCCAGAAATATTTGGACAGTGACACAAGTTTTGTTATTTTAGCTGTTTACAAAAACATGTTCAGAAATACAATTCTATATATAATATGGGCTGAAAGTGCACACTCCCAGCTGTAATATGAGAGTTTTCACATCCAAATCGGAGAAAGGGTTTAGGAATCATAGCTCTGTAATGCATAGTCTCCTCTTTTTCAAGGGACCAAAAGTAATTGGACAAGGGACTCTAAGGGCTGCAATTAACTCTGAAGGCGTCTCCCTCGTTAACCTGTAATCAATGAAGTAGTTAAAAGGTCTGGGGTTGATTACAGGTGTGTGGTTTTGCATTTGGAAGCTGTTGCTGTGACCAGACAACATGCGGTCTAAGGAACTCTCAATTGAGGTGAAGCAGAACATCCTGAGGCTGAAAAAAAAAGAAAAAATCCATCAGAGAGATAGCAGACATGCTTGGAGTAGCAAAATCAACAGTCGGGTACATTCTGAGAAAAAAGGAATTGATTGGTGAGCTTGGGAACTCAAAAAGGCCTGGGCGTCCACGGATGACAACAGTGGTGGATGATCGCCGCATACTTTCTTTGGTGAAGAAGAACCCGGTCACAACATCAACTGAACTCCAGAACACTCTCAGCGAAGTAGGTGTATCTGTCTCTAAGTCAACAGTAAAGAGAAGACTCCATGAAAGTAAATACAAAGGGTTCACATCTAGATGCAAACCATTCATCAATTCCAAAAATAGACAGGCCAGAGTTAAATTTGCTGAAAAACACCTCATGAAGCCAGCTCAGTTCTGGAAAAGTATTCTATGGACAGATGAGACAAAGATCAACCTGTACCAGAATGATGGGAAGAAAAAAGTTTGGAGAAGAAAGGGAACGGCACATGATCCAAGGCACACCACATCCTCTGTAAAACATGGTGGAGGCAACGTGATGGCATGGGCATGCATGGCTTTCAATGGCACTGGGTCACTTGTGTTTATAGATGACATAACAGCAGACAAGAGTAGCCGGATGAATTCTGAAGTATACCGGGATATACTTTCAGCCCAGATTCAGCCAAATGCCGCAAAGTTGATCGGACGGCGCTTCATAGTACAGATGGACAATGACCCCAAGCATACAGCCAAAGCTACCCTGGAGTTCATGAGTGCAAAAAAGTGGAATATTCTGCAATGGCCAAGTCAATCACCAGATCTTAACCCAATTGAGCATGCATTTCACTTGCTCAAATCCAGACTTAAGACGGAAAGACCCACAAACAAGCAAGACCTGAAGGCTGCGGCTGTAAAGGCCTGGCAAAGCATTAAGAAGGAGGAAACCCAGCGTTTGGTGATGTCCATGGGTTCCAGACTTAAGGCAGTGATTGCCTCCAAAGGATTCGCAACAAAATATTGAAAATAAAAATATTTTGTTTGGATTTGGTTTATTTGTCCAATTACTTTTGACCTCCTAAAATGTGGAGTAAAGAAATGTGTACAATTCCTACAATTTCTATCAGATATTTTTGTTCAAACCTTCAAATTAAACGTTACAATCTGCACTTGAATTCTGTTGTAGAAGTTTCATTTCAAATCCAATGTGATGGCATGCAGAGCCCAACTCGCGAAAATTGTGTCACTGTCCAAATATTTCTGGACCTAACTAATATATATATATATATATATATATATTATATATATACCCCGACATACACACATCACAGTTAATGATGATGACTATACAGCTCCTGTAACTCCATAACTGTATATTAGCTTACTAGAAGAAGTCTATACAAGAGAAGATAATCACAGCGTCTTCTAGCCATTAATGTGATGCATCATGTTATTTATAACAAAGCTTAGAGAAAATAAATGCAGGATGAAATTGAGGAATCAAGATGGGGACTGAGGAAAAGAAAGAGGAGGCTGAACTGCAGAGGTGTAATTACTCCTTACACAGGGGGGCGACAGAAGACAAATCAGGAAAAGGGTACAAAAAAAATAATCTGAAACGCTTACTATGATTGGCTGGCCACTGCTGTTCTTATCGGCTTCTTTCAGTTTCCGAATTTCTTTCTGAAGATGGACATCAGATGACACATAGTTTGATTTTTCAGCTGAAAGATTGCTTTTTACCAAACCCCTGTAATAATAATTATTATTAGCAATGTGCTTCCCAGGTTTCATAATAAATTAACTAACACTGTGCTGGATGTCAGCAGATTACCCTGACAGCCTTGGTAGAGAGGTGGCTGCGTATATATGGCTATCACAATCTGAGTGCAGGGAGAATTCCATAACTCACATCATGCTGCTCTCAGATGAAGAAGCAAAAACCTGCTGACAGATTCCCATTAAACGGGGTGAAAGCGTACTTGTAGCCTACACCCAGCCAAGAGATTAGAGGTCCCAGATGCCAGCCACCCACTGATTAACTTGTCTCACAAGCAACTGACTTCGGGAATGCCATGATACAGCCCTTTTCGACACATGCCACTTTTCTTGATTTATCAGACACAATGTGACCTTTCAGTAAGTAATGTTCTTCCACTTTATTCTGATCCGGTAACACCCGCGCACCATGACTGCCGCACAGCGATGTTAAATACAGTCTTAGCACTTACCCGATCTCCGCAGATGCAGCCATCTGGTCTGTCAGCTGCTTGCAGTCGCTGCCTAAAATACATTTCAACGGTCACACTAATTTAGCATTTTTGTTACTGTAGAGGCAAAGGACATTTTACAAACCTAGTCAATAAAAATAGAAAGAAAAAGAAAAAAACAACAGTATGAATCAGATATACTCCCCCGTATTTGGTATTACAACACAATGCAGTCCTCTCCATCAGTCCTTGTGCCTATACTAATATCCACACAGTTTCACCTTTTGCTTTTTTTTTTTGCCTACAGTGCCACCACAGGGTAAATTAAGTATTGCACAGTGTCCATTGAAATCAATGAATGAATGTCTGTTTAATGCACAACAGGTGCACCAGGGCAAAAAACACTCTTTGCTGCTGCTCCCTACTGTGGCCAATGATGGGGTTCCTAAAGAAAGGAAAAAAAACCTCCCAATAACATTCTTAATAAGGGTATGTGCACACATGGGTCTTGCTATCTATTCCTGCTGCTGTCTGCCTGCCTGTACAGGAATTACCGTTTATGACGCTGACAGTGGGAGGAAGGCCAGACAGACAGACAGGGGCGGGAATAGATTGCAAGACCCAACTCACGTATTCCCTTCCTGTTGCACCTGTCAATCAAATAGCAGTGCATTGCTGGAACTTTACTTACACATATATCTGAAATAAAACATCCAACCTCAGAACAAAAGGTATGCTTACATTCAGCATCCTAGCGCCAGTATAGCACTGGTTTTACTTTATATCTGAAAATCCTGCTGGTTGTTTCCCTTTAACCCCCTTCAGCCCCCGGGCACTTTCCCTTTTTGAGTTTTTTGTTTTTTGCTCCCCTTCTTCCGAGAGCCGTAACTTTTTTATTTTTCCGTCAATCTTGCCATATGAGGGCTTGTTTTTTGCAGGATAAGTTGTACTTTTAAAGGAAACCATAAGTTGTACCATATGGTGTACTGGAAAACAGCAAAAAAATTCCAACTGTGGAAAAACTGCAAAAAAAAAAAAAGTGTGATGACACAATAGTATTTGGGATGTTATATTCACGGTGTTCACTATATGGTAAAACTGATGTGTCGCTGTGATGTCTGAGGTCGGTACGAGTTTGTAGACACCAAACATGTATAGGTTTACTTGTATCTAAGGGGATGAAAAAAAAAAAAAAAAAATCACAAGCTTGTCCAATAAAAGTGGTGTACGTTTTGCGCCATTTTCCAAAACCAATAGAGTTCTCATTTTTTGGGATCTATGGCTCACTGACTGTTTATTTTTTGCATCTCGAGCTGACGTTTCTAATGGTACAATTTTTGCGCAAATGCTACGTTTTGATTACCTGTTATTGCATTTTGCGTAAAACTTGCGACAACCAAAAGAAGGGAATTTTGTTTACTTACCGTAAATTCCTTTTCTTCTAGCTCCAATTGGGAGACCCAGACAATTGGGTGTATAGCTACTGCCTCCGGAGGCCGCACAAAGTACTACACTTAAAAGTGTAAGGCCCCTCCCCTTCTGGCTATACACCCTCCCGTAGGAGTACGGATTCCTCAGTTTTAGTACCAAAGCAAGAAGGAGGAAAGCCAATAACAGTTTCAAAAAACAAATTCAATCCGATAACAAGATCGGAGAACTTAAGAAACAACATGAACAACATGTGCACCCGAAAAACGAAACCCTAAGAACAATAGGGCGGGTGCTGGGTCTCCCAATTGGAGCTAGAAGAAAAGGAATTTACGGTAAGTAAACAAAATTCCCTTCTTCTTTTTCGCTCCTAATTGGGAGACCCAGACAATTGGGACGTCCAAAAGCAGTCCCTGGGTGGGTAAAAAGATACCTCGTGATCGGGCTGTCAGGCAGCCCTTTCCTACAGGTGGGCCACCGCCGCCTGAAGGACCTGTCTACCTAGGCTGGCATCTGCCGAAGCGTAGGTATGCACTTGATAGTGTTTGGTAAACGTGTGCAGACTCGACCAGGTAGCCGCCTGGCACACCTGCTGAGCCGTAGCCTGATGTCGCAATGCCCAGGACGCACCCACGGCTCTGGTAGAATGGGCCTTCAGTCCAGATGGAATCGGAAGCCCAGCAGAACGGTATGTGTGAAGAATTGGTTCCTTGATCCACCGCGCCAGGGTGGATTTGGAAGCTTGCGATCCCTTATGCTGACCAGCGACTAGGACAAAGAGCGCATCAGAACGGCGCATAGGCGCCGTGCGAGAAATGTAAATCCTGAGTGCTCTCACCAGGTCCAACAGATGTAAACCTTTTTCAAATTGGTGAACTGGATGCGGACACAAAGATGGCAAAGTGATATCCTGATTGAGATGAAAGGAAGAAACCACCTTGGGAGAAAACTCTGGAATTGGACGCAGTACTACCTTGTCTTGGTGAAACACCAGGAAGGGAGATTTGCAAGATAACGCCGCTAGCTCGGACACTCTACGAAGAGACGTGACCGCCACAAGAAAAACCACTTTTTGTGAAAGCCGAGAAAGGGAAACCTCTTTCAAAGGCTCGAAAGGCGGCTTCTGGAGAGTAATGAGAACCTTGTTTAGATCCCAGGGTTCCAATGGCCGTCTGTAAGGAGGAACGATATGACAAACTCCTTGGAGAAACGTGCGTACTTTAGAAAGCCGTGCCAAGCGCTTCTGAAAGAATACGGATAGCGCGGAGACTTGACCCTTAAGAGAGCTAAGCGACAAACCTTTTTCCAACCCAGACTGCAGGAAGGAAAGAAAAATTGGCAATGCAAATGGCCAGGGAGAAACCCTCTGAGCCGAGCACCAAGCTAAGAATATCTTCCACGTTCTGTGATAGATCTTAGCTGAGGATGGTTTTCTAGCCTGTCTCATCGTGGCAACTACTTCATGAGATAAACCTGAGGCCGCTAGGATCCAGGACTCAATGGCCACACAGTCAGGTTCAGGGCCGCAGAATTCAGATGGAAAAACGGCCCTTGAGACAGCAAATCTGGACGGTCTGGTAGTGCCCATGGTTGGCCTACCGTGAGATGCCACAGATCCGGGTACCACGACCTTCTTGGCCAGTCTGGAGCGACGAGAATGGCTCGATGGCAGTCGGACCTGATTTTCCGGAGAACTCTGGGCAACAATGCTAGAGGTGGGAACACATAGGGTAGTCGGAATTGCGACCAATCCTGAACCAAGGCGTCTGCCGCCAGCGCTCGGTGATCGTGAGACCGTGCCATGAAAACTGGGACCTTGTTGTTGTGCCGTGACGCCATCAGATCGACGTCCGGCGTCCCCCAGCGGCAACAGATCTGCTGAAACACGTCCGGGTGAAGGGACCATTCCCCTGCGTCCATGCCCTGGCGACTGAGAAAGTCTGCTTCCCAGTTTTCCACGCCTGGGATGTGAACTGCGGATATGGTGGACGCTTTGCTTTCCACCCACGTCAAAATCCGCCGGACTTCTTGAAAGGCTTGGCGACTGCGTGTTCCCCCTTGGTGGTTGATGTACGCCACCGCCGTGGAATTGTCCGACTGAATCCGAATCTGCTTGCCTTCCAGCCATTGTTGGAAGGCTCGCAGAGCAAGATAGACTGCTCTGATTTCCAGAACATTGATCTGCAGGGTGGACTCTTCCTGAGTCCACGTCCCCTGAGCCCTGTGGTGGAGAAACACCGCTCCCCACCCTGATAGGCTCGCATCCGTCGTGACCACTGCCCAGGATGGGGGTAGGAACGACTTTCCCTGTGACAATGAGGTGGGGAGAAGCCACCAACGTAGAGAGTCCTTGGCAGTCTGAGAGAGGGAGACAGTCCTGTCGAGGGACGTCGATTTCCCATCCCATTGGCGTAGAATGTCCCATTGTAGAGGGCGCAGATGAAACTGCGCGAACGGGACCGCCTCCATTGCTGCTACCATCTTTCCTAGGAAATGCATGAGGCGCCTCAGTGAGTGCGACTGGCTCTGAAGGAGAGATTGCACTCCTGTCCGCAGCGAACACTGCTTGTCCAGTGGAAGCTTCACGATCGCTGAGAGAGTATGAAACTCCATGCCAAGATAAGTCAGTGATTGGGTCGGGGTTAGATGAGACTTTGGAAAGTTGATAATCCACCCGAAACTCTGGAGAGTGTCTAGTGCCACTTTCAGACTGTGTTGGCATGCCTCTTGAGAGGGTGCCTTTATAAGCAGGTCGTCTAGATACGGGATGACCGAGTGACCTTGCGAGTGCAGGACAGCTACTACTGCTGCCATGACCTTGGTGAAGACCCGGGGGGCTGTTGCCAGACCGAAAGGTAACGCTACGAACTGCAGGTGTTCGTCGTGTATGACGAAGCGTAGGAAACGCTGATGCTCTGGCGCAATCGGCACGTGGAGATACGCATCTTTGATGTCTATTGATGCTAGAAAATCTCCTTGAGACATTGAGGCTATGACGGAGCGTAGGGATTCCATCCGGAACCTCCTGACTTTTACGTGTCTGTTGAGCAACTTTAGATCCAGGACGGGTCGATACGATCCGTCCTTTTTTGGGACCACAAACAGATTGGAGTAAAAACCGTGACCTTGTTCCTGAAGAGGGACGGAGGTCACCACTCCTTCCGCCTTTAGAGCGGCCACCGCCTGCAACAGAGCATCGGCTCGGTCTGGTGGTGGAGAAGTTCTGAAGAAACGAGTTGGCGGACGAGAACTGAACTCTATCCTGTACCCGTGAGACAGAATATCCCTCACCCAACGGTCTTTGACGCGTGACAGCCAAATGTCGCCAAAGTGGGAAAGCCTCCCACCGACCGAGGGTGTGGGAATCGGAGACTGCAAGTCATGAGGACGCCGTCTTGGCAACGGTTCCTCCGGCTGTCTTTTTTGGGCGTGACTGAGACCTCCAAGAATCTGAGCGTCTCTGATCTTTTTGAGTCTTTTTTGACGAGGAAAATTGGGACCTGCCCGGTCCTCGAAAGGACCGATAACCAGACTGACCCCTCCTCTGTTGGGGTTTGTTTTGTCTGTGTTGCGGTAAGGATGAGTCCTTACCCTTGGAGTGTTTGATGATTTCATCCAAACGCTCTCCAAACAATCGGTCACGAGAAAAAGGCAAATTGGTTAAGCACTTCTTGGAATGAGAATCTGCCTTCCAATGTCTCAACCACAGGGCCCTACGCAAAACAACGGAGTTGGCTGACGCCACTGCCGTACGGCTTGTAGCGTCAAGAACAGCATTAATCGCGTACGACGCGAATGCCGCCATTTGCGAGGTCAATGGTGCTACCTGCGGGGCAAATGCACGTGTGACTGAGTCGACTTGCACAAGCCCGGCTGAGATAGCTTGGAGTGCCCATACGGCAGCAAAAGATGGCGCTAACGACGCTCCAATAGCTTCATAGATGGATTTCAGCCAGAGCTCCATCTGCCTGTCAGTGGCATCTTTAAGTGCCGCTCCATCTTCAACTGCAACCAAGGATCTAGCTGCAAGCCTGGAAATTGGAGGATCCACTTTTGGACACTGGGTCCAACCCTTGACCACCTCAGGGGGAAAAGGATAGCGTGTATCTTTAAGCCGTTTAGAAAAACGCCTTTCCGGATAAGCGTGGGGTTTCTGGATTGCGTCTCTAAAGTCAGCGTGGTCCAGAAAAGTGCTTAATGTACGCTTGGGATATCTGAAATGGATTCTCTCGTGCTGCGAAGCTGACTCCTCTACAAGAGGAGCTGGTGGAGAAATATTTAACATCTTATTGATGGATGCTATAAGATCATTAACTATGGCGTCACCATCTGGTGTATCTAGATTGAGAGCGGTCCCAGGATCAGAATCCTGATCAGTTACGTCCGCCTCATCACCCATAGATTCATCTCGCTGGGATCCTGACCATTGAGATGAATGTGAAGGCCCCTCATAGCGAGCCCGCTTAGGTTGCCTGGGACCATCGTCCGAGTCAGAGTCTTCACCCTGAGGTGTATGTGCCCGTCCCGGAGCTTGGAAGTAATTCAGCTGAGGGGGACCAGGGGGCAATGATTGCACAGTGTCCGTGGCCTGAAGTACAGGCCTAGCCCGCAATGTGTCAAGAATTTGTGACATAGTGAGAGACATTCTGTCAGCAAAAGCTGTAAACTCAGTTCCTGTCACTTGGACAGCATTCACAGGTGGTACACCCTGGGTCACGTCCAGCAGAGGTCCCGGCTGTGCAAGTGCCACAGGGGCCGAGCACTGCACACAATGGGGGTCATTGGAGCCTGCCGGTAGAAAAGTCCCACATGCGGTACAGGAAGCATATAATGTCTGTGCCTTGGCACCCTTGCGTTTTGTGGACGACATGCTGTTGGCTCTCTGCAATGTGAGAGAGTCTATAGCCAAAAGGCGACCAGCGCTATGCAGTACAAAGTATTTGCAGGAACAAAATACTAAGATTACTACTGGCACAAGAGGGGGTGAGCCCTGAGGGCTGCTTACCGCCCGCTGAATAGCGGGTAAGAGGCGCAGAATTCCTTGTCTGGGTCTCCCCGGCTCCCCTCTGCAGCTCAGCGTGTCAGCAGGAATGGCTGCCGGCGTCTGTGGAGAGGGGCGGCCCGTGGGAGTTCCCAAACAAAAGTGCGGGAAACAGTGTCCCCTCTGTGCCTATTGTGAGGGCTGGAGTATGTAAAAACGACTCCAGCCCTCCGCGCTGATGCACTGACCAGCGTCCCGCCCCTCTCCTGACTGGCAGGTCTGGGGGCGGGAACGAACGGAACCAGGCCGCAAAAGCCGGGGACTCGAGTTATCAGCGCGGCCGCCGTAAAAGCGCGGCCCGCGCTGAAGTCCCCGGCGCACCACAAGTGCCAGCCGCGCCGCAGTCCCAGCGGCCGGCGCGACCGTTCCCCAAAAGTGTGCCCGCTTCAGCGAAGCTGAAATGAGGCCATGGCACAAGCGCCGCAGCGCTGATGTCCCCGGCGCACTACAACACCCAGCATGCTGCGGTGTGAGCGCGAAATGCACGGGGACACAGAGTACCTTGAGGAAGCAGGGCCATGTCCCTGATGTACTCCGCTCCAATCCAGCATCTTCTCCAGGGGCTGTAGATGGAGCACGGTCTCAGTGCCTGGAGACCAGTAAATCCCACTTCACCCAGAGCCCTGTAAAAAGGGATGGGGAAGGAATCAGCATGTGGGCTCCAGCCTCCGTACCCGCAATGGGTACCTCAACCTTACAAACACCTCCGACATACAGTGGGGTGAGAAGGGAGCATGCTGGGGGCCCTGTATGGGCCCTCTTTTCTTCCATCCGACATAGTCAGCAGCTGCTGCTGACTAAAAACAATGGAGCTATGCGTGCGTGTGTGACCTCCTTCGCACAAAGCTAAAACTGAGGAATCCGTACTCCTACGGGAGGGTGTATAGCCAGAAGGGGAGGGGCCTTACACTTTTAAGTGTAGTACTTTGTGCGGCCTCCGGAGGCAGTAGCTATACACCCAATTGTCTGGGTCTCCCAATTAGGAGCGAAAAAGAAAAAGAGAATTTTGTTTACTTACCGTAAATTCTTTTTCTTATAGTTCCGTAATGGGAGACCCAGACCATGAGACCCAGACCATGGGTGTATAGCTTCTGCCTCCGGAGGACACACAAAGTACTACACTAAAAAGTGTAGCCCCTCCCTCTGAGCATATACACCCCCTGGATAACCAAATATAGCCAGTTTAGTGCAAAAGCTGAAGGAGAGTAGCCACCCACAAGTAGAGATAGAGCAAGAACCGGAACAACCGGAGCCTCTGTCTATAACAACAGCCGGTGATAACACGCGGAACAAGAAACTGCCAACAGGCAACAGGGAGGGTGCTGGGTCTCCCATTACGGAACTATAAGAAAAAGAATTTACGGCAAGTAAACAAAATTCTCTTTTTCTTCATCGTTCCTTATGGGAGACCCAGACCATGGAACGTCTCAAAGCAGTCCATGGGTGGGAATAAACAGAAAACTGAGAAGTAGGCGAAACCTAACTTCGCAAATGGGCGACAGCCGCCTGAAGAGTGCGCCTGCCCAAGCTCGCATCTGCCGAAGCATGAGCATGCACTTGGTAGTGCTTCGAAAAGGCATGCAGACTAGTCCAAGTGGCAGTCTGACAGACCTGCTAAGCCGTAGCCTGGTGCCTGAAACCGAAGAGGCACCGACAGCTCTGGTCGAGTGTGCCTTGATCCCCGGAGGGGGAGGCACTCGAGTACACTGGTAGGCATCGGAAATGGCCGACCCAATCCAACGAGCTAGGGTCGGCTTAGAAGCCGAGAGGCCCTTACGCCGACCTATGGTCAGCACAAAAAGAGGTGCACTGCCTAAGAACAGCGGTGCGAGACACAGATCCGGAGCGCCCGCACCAGATTCAGAGTATGCAACGCTTTTTCAAAGCGATGAACAGGAGCCGGACGAAAGGAAGGCAGGGAAATGTCCTGGTTAAGGTGGAAGGAGAAACCACCTTAGGGAGGAAGTCCGGAGTCGGACGGAGAACCACCTTGTTTTGATGAAAAACCAAAAAAGGTGACTCCGAAGAGAGTGCAGCCAAATCAGCGACTCTCCTGAGGGAAGTTATGGCCACTAGAAAGACCACTTTCTGTTAAAGACGAGACAAAGAAACCTCCCTAAGAGGCTCAAAGGGGGGTTTCTGGAAGCCGTAAGGACCAGAATAAGGTCCCAGGGATCCAAAGACCGCCAGTAAGGCGGCATGATGTGAGATGCGCCCTGTATGAAAAAGCGCACCTGAGCCAGCCGGGCGATACGCCGCTGGAACAACACTGGCCGAGCCGAGACCTGTCCCTTGAGGGAACTGAGGGATAGTCCTAGCGCAGACCGGACTGTAGAAGGGACAGGAGGGTCGGCAAGGAAAAAAGGCCAAGAAGCATGGCCGGAAGGGTGACACCAGGACAGGAAAATTCTCCAGGTCCTGTGATAGATTTTGGCCAAGGAATACTTCCGAGCCCGAGTCATAGTGGAGATGACTTCAGGAGGGATACCAGAAGTCGTCAAGATCCAGGACTCAAGGGCCACGCCGTCAATCTGAGAGCCGCAGAATTCTGGCGGAAAGACGGACCTTGTTAAAGAAGGTCTGGACGGTCCAGGAGATGCCACAGCACCTCAACGGACATATGGAGCAGGTCAGGGTACCAAGCTCTCCTGGGCCAGTCTGGAGCAATGAGAATGACCCGACGGCCCTCCATTCTGATCTTGCGCAGGACTCTGGGCAAGAGCTAGAGGGGGAAACACGTAAGACAGACGAAACTGGGACCAATCTTGAACCAGCGCGTCTGCTGCAAAGGCCTGAGGATTGTGGGAGCGAAGATCCACTTCCGGAGTGCCCCAAGTGCGGCAGATTGACCGAAACACTGCCGGATGCAGAGCCCACTCGCCGCTGTCCACGGTTTGACGGCTGAGATAATCTTCCTCCCAGTTTTCCACGCCTGGGTTGTGGATTGCGGATGTGGTGGACCTGGAATCCTCCGTCCACTGAAGGATGCGTTGAACCTCCAACGTTGCCAGGCGGCTTAGTGTCACGCCCTGGTGGTTGATGTAGGCAACCGCTGTGGCGTTGTCTGACTGGACTGGAATGTGCTTGCCCGCCAACTTGGTGAAAGGTCAAGAGAGCTAGAAGCACAGCTCTGATTTCCAGCACATTGATCGAGAGGGCTGATTCGGACGGAGTCCAAGTGCCCTGCGCTCTGTGGTGGGGATATACTGCTCCCCAGCCGGATAGACTGGCATCCGTGGTGAGGATCACCCAGGACGGGGCCAGGAAGGAGCGTCCCTGAAGAGAGAGGGGCCGAAGCCACCACTGAAGGGAGCCCCTGGTCTGTGGCGACAGAGCCACTAACCTGTGCAAGGAAACCGCTTCCATTGACGCCACCATCTGACCCAGCACCTGCATTAGGTGCCTGATGGAATGACGGCGGGGCCTCAGCAAAGAGCGCACCGCTAGTGAAGGGACTGCTGTTTAACTAAGGGCAGCTTCACAAGTGCCGGCAGTCTTGAATTGCATCCCTAGGTACGTGAGCTTTTGGGTCGGAGTCAGAGTGGACTTGGGAAAAAGACAAGCCACCCGACTTGGACCAGAGTGGCGAGAGTGAGCAAAGCACTCCGCTGACGGTCTGCACTGGATGAAGCCTTGACTAGAAGGCCGTCCAGGAAAAAGGGGTGCCAACCCTTGGAGGTGCAGAACCGCAACCACAGCTGCCATGACTCTGATGAATACTCGAGGGGCCGTGGCTAACCCGAAGGGAAGAGCCACGAATCGGAAATGTTCCTCTCTGATTGCAAAACGTCGCCAACGCTGGTGTGAAACTGCAATTGGCACATGCAGATAGACATCTCTGATGTCGAGGATGCAAGGAATCTCCTTGCCGCACCTGAATATGCTTGTTGAGAAGCCTGAGATCCAGGATGGGCCGGAAGGAACCGTCCCTTTAGGGGACTAGGAAGAGATTTGAGTAGAAACCTCTGAACCGTTCCCAGGCGGGAACCGGTACAATTACTCCGTTGGCCTGCAAGGATGCCACGGCCTGAGAGAAGGCGGCGGCCTTGAAGCAGGGGGGAGTTGACAGAAAAAATCTGTTTGGCGGGCTGGATAGAATTCTATCCTGTAGCCATGGGAGATGATATCCCGCACCCACTGATCGGAGACGTGTTGAAACCACATGTCGCCAAGCGGGAGAGTCTGCCACCGACCAAGGATGTTGCTGGCGCGGCCAGATAGTCAAGAGGAGGCTGCCTTAGCGGCAGCAGCTCCTGCGGTCTTCTGAGGACGCGGCTTCGTGCGCCAGTTGGGTTTTTGGTCCTTGGCTGAGTTAGTGGACGAGGCCGAGGGCTTAGAGAACGACCAGTTGGAGGAACGAAAGGAACGAAACCTCGACTGGTTCCTGCCCTGGACAGGTTCCTGGATTTGGTTTGTGGCATGGAAGTACTCTTCCCGCCAGTAGCTTCCTGAAAAATTTCATCCAGTTGTTCACCGAACAGCCTGGGCCCAGCAAACGGGAGCCCAGCAAGGTACTTCTTTGAAGAAGCGTCTGCCTTCCACTCTCGAAGCCACAAGATCCTGTGGATAGCGAGAGAATTGTCCGAAGCCACCACAGTGCGGAGCCTCCAGCATGGCAGACATGGCATAGGATGAAAAGGCTGAAGCCTGGAAGTTAAGGCAACCATCTCGGGCATAGAGTCCCTGTGAGGGAATGCATCTCCTCTAGAGAAGCAGAGATGGCTTTGAAAGCCCACACTGCTGCAAAAGATGGGGAGAACGAGGCCCCTGCCGCCTCATATACAGATTTTGCCAGAAGGTCAACCTGGCGGTCAGTGGAATCCTTAAGAGAGTTGCCATCAGCCACTGATACAACTGTCCGGGCTGAGAGTCTAGACACCGGAGGGTCTACCTTTGGTGAATGAGCCCACTCCTTGACAACCTCTGGTGGACACGGAAAACGGTCATCAGAACCACGCTTTGGGAAGCGTCTGTCAGGACAGGCTCTGGGCTTGGTCACAGTGGCCTGAAAACTGGAGTGGTTAAGGAACACACTCCTTGTTCTCTTAGGCAAGGTATACTGATGCTTTTCTGCCAGAGAGGGGAGCTCCCCTGATACAGGCGGATTGAGGTCCAGTACAAAGAAGGGAATTTTGTTTACTTACCGTAAATTCCTTTTCTTCTAGCTCCAATTGGGAGACCCAGACAATTGGGTGTATAGGCTATGCCTCCGGAGGCCGCACAAAGTATTACACTTAAAAGTGTTAAGCCCCTCCCCTTCTGCCTATACACCCCCCGTGCTCCCACGGGCTCCTCAGTTTTGGTGCAAAAGCAAGAAGGAGGAAAAGAATTAAAAACTGGTTTAAAGTAACTTCAATCCGAAGGAATATCGGAGAACTGAAACCATTCAACATGAACAACATGTGTACACAAAAAAACAGGGGCGGGCGCTGGGTCTCCCAATTGGAGCTAGAAGAAAAGGAATTTACAGTAAGTAAACAAAATTCCCTTCTTCTTTGTCGCTCCATTGGGAGACCCAGACAATTGGGACGTCCAAAAGCAGTCCCTGGGTGGGTAAAATAATACCTTGTAAGAGAGCCGTAAAACGGCCTCTTCCTACAGGTGGGCAACCGCCGCCTGAAGGACTCGTCTACCTAGGCTGGCATCCGCCGAAGCATAGGTATGCACCTGATAGTGTTTCGTGAAAGTGTGCAGGCTCGACCAGGTAGCCGCCTGACACACCTGCTGAGCCGTAGCCTGGTGCCTCAAAGCCCAGGACGCGCCCACGGCTCTGGTAGAATGGGCCTTCAGCCCTGAGGGAACCGGAAGCCCAGCCGAACGGTAGGCTTCGAGAATTGGCTCCTTGATCCACCGAGCCAAGGTTGATTTGGAAGCCTGTGACCCGTTACGCTGGCCAGCGACAAGGACAAAGAGTGCATCCGAGCGGCGCAGGGGCGCCGTACGAGAAATGTAGAGTCTGAGTGCTCTCACCAGATCTAACAAGTGCAACTCCTTTTCACATTGGTGAACTGGATGAGGACAAAAAGAAGGTAAGGAGATATCCTGATTGAGATGAAAGGGGGATACCACCTTAGGGAGAAATTCCGGAACCGGACGCAGAACCACCTTGTCCTGGTTAAAAACGAGGAAAGGGGCTTTGCATGACAGCGCTGCTAGCTCAGACACTCTCCGAAGTGAAGTGACTGCTACTAGAAAAACCACTTTCTGCGAAAGGCGTGAGAGAGAAATATCTCTCATTGGCTCGAATGGTGGTTTCTGAAGAACCAGCAGCACCCTGTTCAGATCCCAGGGTTCTAACGGCCGCTTGTAAGGAGGAACGATGTGACAAACCCCCTGCAGGAACGTGCGTACCTGTGGAAGTCTGGCTAGGCGCTTCTGGAAAAACACAGAGAGCGCTGAGACTTGTCCCTTAAGGGAGCCGAGCGACAAACCCTTTTCCAGTCCAGATTGAAGGAAGGACAGAAAAGTGGGCAAGGCAAAAGGCCAGGGAGAAAAACCCTGAGCAGAGCACCACGACAGGAAAATTTTTCACGTCCTGTGGTAGATCTTGGCGGACGTTGGTTTCCTAGCCTGTCTCATAGTGGCAATGACGTCTTGAGATAACCCTGAAGACGCTAGGATCCAGGACTCAATGGCCACACAGTCAGGTTGAGGGCCGCAGAATTCAGATGGAAAAACGGCCCTTGAGATAGCAAGTCTGGTCGGTCTGGTAGTGCCCACGGTTGGCCGACCGTGAGATGCCACAGATCCGGGTACCACGACCGCCTCGGCCAGTCTGGAGCGACGAGGATGACGCGGCGGCAGTCGGCCCTGATCTTGCGTAACACTCTGGGCAACAGTGCCAGCGGAGGAAACACATAAGGGAGCTGAAACTGCGACCAATCCTGAACTAAGGCGTCTGCCGCCAGAGCTCTGGGATCTTGAGACCGTGCCATGAACACCGGTACCTTGTTGTTGTGCCGGGACGCCATGAGGTCGACGTCCGGCACCCCCCAGCGGCAACAGATCTCCTGAAACACGTCCGGGTGAAGGGACCATTCCCCTGCGTCCATGCCCTGGCGACTGAGATAGTCTGCTTCCCAGTTTTCCACGCCTGGAATGTGAACTGCAGAGATGGTGGAGGCCGTGGCTTCCACCCACATCAAAATCCGCCGGACTTCCTGGAAGGCTTGCCGACTGCGTGTGCCGCCTTGGTGATTGATGTATGCCACCGCCGTGGAATTGTCCGACTGAATTCTGATCTGCTTGCCCTCCAGCCACTGCTGGAACGCCTTCAGGGCAAGATACACTGCCCGTATTTCCAGAACATTGATCTGAAGCGAGGACTCTTGCTGGGTCCACGTACCCTGAGCCCTGTGGTGGAGAAAAACCGCTCCCCACCCTGACAGACTCGCGTCCGTCGTGACCACCTCCCAGGATGGGGGTAGGAAGGATTTCCCCTTCGATAATGAAGTGGGAAGAAGCCACTACCGAAGGGAAGCTTTGGTCGCCTGAGAGAGGGAGACGTTCCTGTCGAGGGACGTCGGCTTCCTGTCCCATTTGCGTAGGATGTCCCATTGAAGTGGACGCAGGTGAAACTGCGCGAACGGAACTGCCTCCATTGCTGCCACCATCTTCCCCAGGAAGTGCATGAGGCGCCTCAAGGGGTGTGACTGGCCTTGAAGGAGAGATTGTACCCCTGTCTGTAGTGACCGCTGCTTGATCAGTGGAAGCTTCACTATCGCTGAGAGGGTATGAAACTCCATGCCAAGATATGTCAGCGATTGGGCCGGTGTCAGATTTGACTTTGGAAAATTGATGATCCACCCGAAACTCTGGAGAGTCTCCAGGGTAGCGTCGAGGCTGTGTTGGCATGCCTTTAGAGAGGGTGCCTTGATCAACAGATCGTCCAAGTACGGGATCACCGAGTGACCCTGAGAGTGGAGGACCGCTACTACAGTAGCCATCACCTTGGTGAAAACCCGTGGGGCTGTTGCCAGGCCGAACGGCAGTGCCACGAACTGCAGGTGTTCGTTTTCTATGGCGAAGCGCAAGAAGCGCTGGTGCTCTGGAGCAATCGGTACGTGGAGATATGCATCCTTGATATCGATCGATGCAAGGAAATCTCCTTGGGACATTGAGGCGATGACGGAGCGGAGGGATTCCATCCGGAACCGCCTGGTCTTTACGTGTTTGTTGAGAAGTTTCAGGTCCAGGACAGGACGGAAAGACCCGTCCTTCTTTGGGACCACAAACAAGTTGGAGTAAAAACCGTGACCCTGTTGCTGAATAGGAACAGGGACCACCACTCCTTCTGCCTTCAGAGTGCCCAGCGCCTGCAGAAGAGCCTCGGCTCGCTCGGGAGGCGGGGATGACCTGAAGAATCGAGTCGGGGGACGAGAGGTGAACTCTATCTTGTAACCGTGAGACAGAATGTCTCTCACCCAACGGTCTTTTACCCGTGGCAGCCAGGTGTCGCAAAAGCGGGAGAGCCTGCCACCGACCGAAAATGCGGAGTGGGGAGGCCGAAAGTCATGAGGAAGCCGCTTTGGTAGCGGCACCTCCGGTGGTTTTTTTGGGACGTGATTTAGACCGCCATGCATCAGAGTTCCTTTGATCTTTCTGAGGCCTTGTGGACGAGGAGAATTGGGACCTGCCCGCGCCCCGAAAGGACCGAAAACTCGACTGCCCCCTCCTCTGTTGGGGTATTTTCGGTTTGGGCTGGGGTAAGGATGTATCCTTTCCCTTGGATTGTTTGATGATTTCATCCAAACGCTCGCCAAACAATCGGTTGGCAGAAATTGGCAAACTGGTTAAGCGCTTTTTGGAAACAGAATCTGCCTTCCATTCCTGTAGCCACAAGGCCCTGCGGAGTACCACCGAATTGGCGGCTGCAACCGCCGTACGGCTCGCAGAGTCCAGAACAGCATTAATAGCGTAAGACGCAAATGCCGAAGTCTGTGTGGTTATGGACGCCACCTGTGGCGCGGACGTGCGTGTGGCTGCGTCGATTTGCGCTTGACCTGCTGAGATAGCTTGCAGCGCCCATACGGCTGCGAATGCTGGGGCAAAAGAAGCGCCGATAGCTTCATAGATGGATTTCAACCAGAGCTCCATCTGCCTGTCAGTGGCATCTTTGAGTGAAGCCCCGTCTTCCACTGCAAGTATGGATCTAGCTGCCAGTCTGGAGATTGGAGGATCCACTTTGGGACACTGAGCCCAACTTTTGACCACGTCAGGGGGAAAGGGATAACGTGTATCCTTAAGGCGCTTAGAAAAACGCTTATCTGGACAAGCATGGTGATTCTGGACTGCCTCTCTGAAATCAGAGTGGTCCAGAAACATACTCGGTGTACGCTTGGGAAACCTGAAACGGAATTTCTCCTGCTGTGAAGCTGACTCCTCCACCGGAGGAGCTGAGGGAGAAATATCCAACATACGATTGATGGACGCAATAAGGTCGTTCACTATGGCGTCCCCGTCCGGAGTATCAAGATTGAGAGCGGCCTCAGGATCAGAATCCTGATCAGCTGTGTCCGCATCATCAACTAGAGATTCCCCCCGCTGAGACCCTGAACAATATGAGGATGTCAAGGGAATTGTCAAGCGAGCTCGCTTAGTCGGTCTGGGGCCGGGGTCTGTGTCAGAACCCTCAGCCTGGGATCCATGAGACACCCCAGGAGGACATTGTTGGTCCAACTGAGGTGGGCCAGGGGACAAAGATTCAACAGAGTCCCTGTGCTGAGATACCGGCCTGGACTGCAATGCTTCTAGTATCTTAGCCATAGTCTCAGAGAGTTTTGCAAACTCTGTCCCCGTCACCTGAACAGTGTCAGCAGGTGGCTCCCCCTGGGCCCCCCTTAGCAGAGGCTCTAGCTGAGTAAGTGCCACAGGGGCCGAACAGTGCACACAATGAGGGTCAGTGGAACCTGCCGGTAGCGGGGTCATACATGCGGCGCAGGCAGCATAATAAGCCTGTGTTTTGGCACCCCTGCCTTTCGTGGGCGCCATGCTATTATCTTCCCTGAGTAACACAATAGGGTATATAGCCAGAAATCAACTGTGCACCATACAGTGTAAAATATGTATACCATAAACATATAATGTTACACTACTGCACAATGGGGCTAGCACCACAGGTGCTGCTTACCACCCGCTTAAAGCGGTTGTGAGGCCACCAGAGTCCCTGCCTGAGTCTCCCAGACTTTGTCCCCCTCTGTAGCGTCCAAGGAGCTGACAGGAATGGCTGCCGGCGTCCTGAGGAGAGGTGGGAGCCGTGGGCGTGGCTCAGAAAGTGCGGGAGCTGGTGCCTGCACTGTGCACAGTGAGGGGAGTGGAGTATGCAAAGCATGCTCCAGCCCTCAGTGCTGCTCGTTCTGTTCAGCGTCCCGCCCTTCCCCTGCCTGTCAGGGCTGTGGGCGGGAGGAAAGGAAACTAGGCCGCAAAAAGCCGGGGACTCTAGTAATAAACGCGGCCGCCGTAAAAGCGCGGCCGGCGCGAAAGTCCCCGGCGCACTACAAGTCCCAGCCGCGCCGCAGTGTTTCCCTGGCAGCGGCGGTTAGTGCGGCAGTCCCTATACATAAACACACTCAGCAGCGCTGAGTGTGTAATGGCACATATTAACCCGGTCAGCGCCGCGGTCCCCGGTGCACTAGCACACCCAGCAATGCTGGAGTGTTGCTGTGCGCGGTCCCCACGGGGACACAGAGTACCTCCAAGTAGCAGGGCCATGTCCCTGAACGATACCCGGCTCCTATCCAGCAGTCTCCCAGGAGTTGTGGATGAAGCACGGTCTCAGTGCCTGGAGACCGATAGGATCCCACTTCACCAGAGCCCTGAGGGGGATGGGGAAGGAAAGCAGCATGTGGGCTCCAGCCTCCGTACCCGCAATGGATACCTCAACCTTACAACACCACCGACAAGAGTGGGGTGAGAAGGGAGCATGCTGGGGGCCCTATATGGGCCCACTTTTCTTCCATCCGATATAGTCAGCAGCTGCTGCTGACCAATCTGTGGAGCTGTGCGTGCGTGTCTGACCTCCTTCGCACAAAGCAAAAAACTGAGGAGCCCGTGGGAGCACGGGGGGTGTATAGGCAGAAGGGGAGGGGCTTAACACTTTTAAGTGTAATACTTTGTGCGGCCTCCGGAGGCATAGCCTATACACCCAATTGTCTGGGTCTCCCAATGGAGCGACAAAGAAATTAATGGACGCAATCAAATCACTAGCATCTGCGTCACTTTCGGACAGATCAATGGGGTACATGGAGGTAGCGTCCGAGCCCCCAGTAAAGGCATCCTCCTTGTCCTGCGAGTCAGCTCGTGAATCAGAGCCACGGGACAAGGAAGAAGGGGGGACCCTGCGTCTCCATTTTAGGAGGACGGGGTCTGAGCCAGATGAAGAATCCTCTGTGAGCTTTGCTGAGCGAGCCGTAGCAGCAGAAGCGCCCTGAGAAGGGGGCTGATGCATGCTCAGCAGTGTCCGGGACATCTGTCCCCTGGAGAGAGGGATTCTACCCAAGCCGGGGGTTCAGCCACCGGAGCCGGAGCAGCCGGAGGGACCACTGGGGATGAGCCTCCAGGCTGAGGCACCACCATGTTAGAGCAGGCATCACAATGTGGTTATGTGCTCAGTACAGGCAGTACGAGCCTACATGCAGTGCATATTAAGTACAGCCTTGCAGCCTTGCTCCTCGTGTGAGACATGCTGCTGAAGTGGGGGCTCTGAGCCAGAATGACCCCCAGCAGAGTATATACGCAGAGTATATAAGCAGGTCCACAACCGGAGGTTGTGGCTTGCCACCGTTTGACATTGGGACATCTCTGTGCCCTCCAGATCCCACAGCCCGGACCCCCAGGGAGATGGCCAGCGCCGATCGCTGTCACAATGTGGTTTATGCAGACATGCATAAGAACGCTGATAAAATGGCGCCGGAGCGAGGAGAGGGGGCGGGGCCTACTCTAAGAGCGGGATCCGGAGGGCCAAGGAGATATACAGGGGAGGGAATATTACCTCAGAGAGGAGTGTCCCTCCCGTGTGCCGAACGGCCGCTGGGCGGAGCCGCACTGTCCCTCTGCATGATTGGCATGCAGGGGCAGTGAAAACGAAACTAGGCCTCAGGCGAAGCCGGGGCCTAAATTTAACGATGCGGCCGGCGAGCAGGCACCATCGGCGCGGTTCTCAGGTGAAAACCAGAGAACCGGCCGGAAATGTCACAATAGATACACAGCACACTCTCCCCAACAATAAAGTACAAGGGACCCCCGATAATAACGTCTCAGATACTTAGCTTGTGAGACGCAGGGCCAGGTCCCTGAGGGGTGAGTGCTCCGTCCGGCAGGATCCTGAAAGGGCTGCGGATGGAGACCGGTCTCCTGCAAGGCAGTGAGAACCGTGCTGGCTCCCACTTCAAGCCAGAGCCCGAGGGATGGTGAAGGAGCGCGGCATGTAAGGCTCCAGCCCTGAAATCAACCTTAACAACACCGCCGACACAGTGGGGTGAGAAGGGACATGCCGGGGGTCCAGCTTGGACCCGCTTTTCTTCAAACTCTTTCCAAGAATCAAAATCAGATGAGAATGCATGTGTGGATGTGTGCCTCCTGAACACAAAGCATTGAACTGGCTATATTTGGTTATCCAGGGGGTGTATATGCTCGGAGGGAGGGGCTACACTTTTTAGTGTAGTACTTTGTGTGTCCTCCGGAGGCAGAAGCTATACACCCATGGTCTGGGTCTCATGGTCTGGGTCTCCCATAAGGAACGATGAAGAAAACGTAATTTTGGAGTTTGGAATTTTTTTGCCACTACGCAGTTTACCAATCAGATTAATTGATTTTATATTTTGATAGATCGGGCATTTCTGAACGCGGCGATACCAAATATGTGTATTTTTTTTTAACGCTTTGAAAAGTTCAAATCACCCCCCTTTCACCCCATTGAAAATTAGGTTGTTTTTTTTATTTAAAACTTTTTTTTTTACTTTTTGTTTTTATTTTACTAGTACCCCTAGGGGGCTATAGCAATCAGCAATCCGATCGCTCTTCCCTATCTGCTGATCACAGCTATACAGCTGTAAACAGCAGATACGGTCACTTCCTGCTTCACTGGCCTTCCGGCCGAGTGAAAAAGAAAGTGACTCGTCATAGCTGCAGGCGTCATCACATGACCCTGTGCTAACATGGCAACCACCGAAAGTCACGTGATCACTCACGTGACTTCCGGTGGGGGCGGCGGTAAGTAAAAATCGTGACCGCGCCACACTTTGGCAGCGAGATTTAAGGGGTTAATGGCCGCGGGTGGAAGTGATTCCACCCGCGGCTAGCAGGCACACATGTCAGCTGTTGAAAACAGCTGATATGTGTGCCGACCGCCGCCTGCCCGCGGCAGGGGGTGGGGTTTAACGGGACATGCTCCATGACTGATATATCCGTCCATGGTCGTGAAGGGATTAAACTAGTCCCATTAAGTTTTAGAGCCTTTTTCTGACATTAGGATTAATTGCTATACGTAACAAGGGTGCACATGTCTATAGGCACATGCGCCCTTTTGTACAAAATGTTGTCATAGAACCATAGAATGGTGGAGTTGGAAGGGACCTGAAAGGCCGTCAGGACCAGCCCCCTGCGAGTGCAGGCTTTCCTAAACTGCCACTCGCAACATGCAAATAAGAAGGGAATTTTGTTTACTTACCGTAAATTCCTTTTCTTCTAGCTCCAATTGGGAGACCCAGACAATTGGGTGTATAGCTATTGCCTCTGGAGGCCACACAAAGTATTACACTTAAAAGTGTAAGGCCCCTCCCCTTCTGGCTATACACCCCCAGTGGGATCACTGGCTCACCAGTTTTAGTGCCAAAGCAAGAAGGAGGAAAGCCAATAACTGGTTTAAAGACCAATTCAATCCGAGAAAACATCGGAGAACTGAACCATACCACATGAACAACATGTGTACCCGAAAAAACAGAAAAACCCCGAGAAAACAGGGCGGGTGCTGGGTCTCCCAATTGGAGCTAGAAGAAAAGGAATTTACGGTAAGTAAACAAAATTCCCTTCTTCTTTGTCGCTCCATTGGGAGACCCAGACAATTGGAATGTCCAAAAGCAATCCCTGGGTGGGTAAAAGAGTACCTCATGATAGGGCCGTCAAACGGCCCTCTCCTACAGGTGGCCAACCGCCGCCTGAATGACTTATCTACCTAGGCTGGCGTCTGCCGAAGCGTAGGTATGCATCTGATAATGCTTGGTAAAAGTAAGTAGACTCGACCAGGTGGGTGCCTGACACACCTGCTGAGCCGTAGCCTGGTGCCGTAATGCCCAGGATGCACCCACGGCTCTGGTAGAATGGGCCTTCGGCCTTGAGAGAACCAGAAGCCCAGTAGAACTGTAGGTTTCAAGAATTGGTTCCTCGAGCCCCCGAGCAAGGGTGGATCTGGAAGCTTGCGACTGTTTACGCCGACCAGCGACAAGGACAAAGAGTGCATCCGGGTGGCGCAGGAGCGCCATGCGGGAAGTAGAACCTGAGTGCTCTCACCAGAACCAACAGATGCAAATCTTTCTGAAAATGATGGACTGGACGAGGACACAAAGAAGGTGAGGTGATATCCTGATTGATATGAAAATGGGATACCACCTTAGGGAGAAATTCCGGAACCGGACGCAGAACTACCCTGTCCTGGTGAAGGACCAGGAAGGGAGTTTGTATGAGAGCGTTGCTAGCTCGGAAACTCTCCTAAGAGACGAGACCGTTACTAGAAGGCCACTTCCCGTGAAAAACGGGAAGGGAGACATCCTTCAGAGGCTCGAAAGGCGGCATCTGGAGAGCAATTAGAACCTTGTTCAGATCTCAGGGCTCTAACGGCCGCTTGTACGGAGTGCTGAGAAGACAAACTCCCCGTAGGAACGTGCGTACCTGAGGAAGTCGTCGTTTCTGAAAAAATACAGATAGCGCTGAGACTTGTCCCTAAAGGGAACTGAGCGACAACCCATTTTCCTACCTAGATTGCAGGAAGGAAGGAAACATAGACGATGCAACCGGCCAGGGAGAAACACCCTGCGCCGAGCACCGAGATAAGAACATCTTCCACGTCCTGTGGTCAATCTTGGCGGACGTTGGTATGCTAGCCTGTCTCATGGTGGCAACCACGTCCTGAGGTAATCCTGACGACACTAGATTCCAGGACTCAATGCCACACCATCCGGTTGAGGGCCGTAGAATTCAAATGGAAGAATGGCCCTTGAGACAGCCAGTCTGATTGGTCTGGTAGTGCCCCCGGTTAGCCTACCGTGAGGCACCACAGAACCGAGTACCACAACATCCTCGGCCAATTTGTAGCGACGAGGATGGCGCGGCCGCAGTCGGTCTTGATCTAGCGCAGTACTCTGGGCAACAATGCCAGAGGTGGCACCTAAGGTAGCTGGAACTGCGACCAATGCTGAACTAAGGCGTTTGCCGCCAGAGCTCGATGATTGTGAAACCGTGCCATGAAGCTGGCACATTGTTGTTGTGCCGTGACGCCATTAGATCGACGTCCGGCCTCTGTCAGCGGCGCCAGATCTCCTGAAACCCGTCCGGGTGAGGAGACCATACTCTTTCGGCCACACCTCAGCGACTTAGGAAGTCAGCTTCCTAGTTTCCACACTTGGGATGTGAATTGTGGATATGGTGGATGCCGTGTCTTCCACCCACATCAGAACCTGCCGGACTTCCTGGAAGGCTTGCCGGTTGCGCGTTCTTCCTTGGTGGTTGATGTATGCCACCGCTGTGGAGCTGTCCGACTGAAGTCGGATATGCTTGCTTTCCAGCCGCTGTTGGAAGGATTGTAGGGCAAGATACACTGCTCTGTGTTCAAGAACATTGATCTGAAGAGTGGACTCTTGCTGAGTCCACGTACCCTGAGCGCTGTAGTGGAGAAAAACTGCTCCCCACCCTGATAGACTCGCGTCTGTCGTAACTATCGCCCAGGACGGGGATAGGAAGGACCTTCTTTTTGACCAAGAGGTGAGAAGAAGCCACCACCGTAGAGATTCCTTGGCCGCCTGAGAAAGAACGACGACTCTGTTGAGGGACGTCGACTCCTCGTCCCATTGGCGGAGAATGTCCCATTGTAGTGGACGCAGTAAAACTGCGCGAAAGGAACTGCCTCCATTGCTACCATCTTACGTAGGAAGTGCATGAGGCGTCTCAATGTGTGCGACTGGTTCTTAAAGAAGAGCTTGCAGCCCGTAGTGAATGCTGTTTGTCTAGCGGCAGCTTCACTATCGCTGAGAGAGTAAGAAACTCTATGCCTAGATATGTTATCGATAGGGTCGGGGTCGGATCTGACTTTAAAAAGTTGATGATCCACCCAAAACTCTAGAGAGTCTCCAGCGCAACGTTCGGGCAGTGTTGGCATGTTTCCTAAGAGAGTGCCTTGACAAGTAGATCGTCTAAATACGGGACCACAGAGTGACCCTGAGAGTGCAGGACTGTGACTACTGCTGCCCTGACCTTGGCGAAGACCAGTTGGACTGTCGCTAGCCGGAAGGTAGAGCTACGAACAGAGGGTGTTCGTCTCCTATAACGAAGCGTAGAAACGCTAGTGCTCTGGATCAATCGGCACGTGTGGATAAGCATCCTTGATGCCTAATGATGCTAGGAAATATCCTTGGGAACTTGAGGCGATGACATGGCGGAGGGATTCCATCCGGAACCGCCTGGTGTCCACGAGCTTGCTGAGCATTTTTAGATCCAGAACGGGACGGAACGGCCCGTTGTTATAGGTACCGCAAAGAATTTGGGGTAAAAACCGTGACCTTGTTCCTGAAGAGGAACGGGGGTCATCACTCTTTCTGCCTATAGAGTGCACCCTGTTTGCAGAAGAGCAGCGGCCCGGCCGGGAGGTGGAGAAATTCTGAAGAATCGAGTTGGAGGACGAGAAGTGAGCTCTATCCTGTACCCGTGAGACAGAATGTCTCACACTCAATGGTCATTGACCTATGGCAGCTAAATATCGCCAAGGCGGGAGAGCCTGCTACCGACCGAGGCCGCAAGTCATGAGGAAGCCGCCTTGGAAGCGGGTTTTCAGACTGTCGCTTTTTTGGGCGAGACTGAGCCCGCTAAGAATCTTAGCTCCTCTGATCGTTTTGAGTCCACATTGGACGAGGAAAAATGGGACCTGCCCGAGCCTCGAAAAGGCCGAAAACCCCGACTGCCTCTTGCTCTGTTGGGGTTTGTTGTGTCCGGGCTGAGGAAAGGATGAATCCTTACCCCTGGACTGTTTGATGGTTACATCCAACGCTCACCAAACAGTCGGTCAGCAGAAAAAGGCAACTGGTTAGGCAACCTTTTTTGGAAGCAGAATCTGCCTTCCATTCACTTAACGAGCAGACCAGGCTCTGCTTAAAAACACGGAGTAGCGGAGGCTACCGCCGCACGGTTCGCAGAGTCCAGGACAACCTGAATCGCGTAAGAAACAAATGCAGACATTTGAGAGGTTAAGGATGCCACCTGCGGCACAGATGTACGTGTAACCGTGTCAATCTGTGTAAGACAAGCTGAAATAGCTTGTAGTGCCCCAAGGGAGAGAATGCCGGAGCCAACGGTGCGCCGACAGCCTCATAGATGGCTTTCGACCAGAGATCCATCTGTCTGTCAGTGGCATCTTTGAGTTTGCAGTTCCATCTCCCACTGCAACTATGGATCTAGCTACAAGCCTGGAGATTGGAGGATGCCGCTCGGGACATTGGGTCCAGTCCTTGACCAAGTCAGGGGACAGGGATAACGTGTATCCTAAACCGTTTGGAGAAGCGCATATCTGGATAAGCGTGGTGTTCCTGGACTGCCTCTCTGAAGGCAGAGTGGTCCAGAAAAATACGTGAAGCTGACTCCTCCACTGGAGGAGCTGTGAGAAATAACCCACATTCTATAGATGGACGCTATAAGATTATTTACTATGGCGTCACAATCAGGTGTATCCAGATTGAGAGCGGTCTCAGGATCAGAATCCTGAGCCGCTACTTCCGCCTCATTACACAGCGAGTCCTTCTGTTAGGACCCTGATGAAACCGAGGCCGCTCATAGCGAGCCCACTTAGGCTGTCTGGGACTGACGTCCGTGCAGAGCCGTGACTCTGGGATGCGTGTGACATTCCCGGAGCTGTTAGTTATTCACACTGAGGGGGGCCATGGATCAATGATTCAACAGTGCCCATATTGTGAGAGACATGTCCGGACTGCTAGGCTTCTAGTATCATAGCCATAGTCTCAGAAAAACTGTCAGTAAATACTGCAGACACCGTCCTCATCCCCTGGCCATTAGTGCATACAATGGGAGTCTATGTAACCTGCCGGCCGTATAGCCGTACATGCTGTACCAGCTGTATAGAAAAACATGTGGTTCTGCACCTTTGTTTTACACAGAGAATATGCTGATAACTCCTCCGCATAATCCAGGAGGGTATATACAACGTGCGACCAAACAGTGCAATGTATATATACAAGCATATCTATAAGTGCACTTCTGCACTAGTGGGGTTAGCACCACAGGTGCTGCTTAACGCCTGTTACAGCGATTGTGTGACTATCAGAATGCCAGGGTCTTCCACACTTGTCTCTGTATCGTACAGAAACTGACACTAATGGCTGCCGGTGTCCTTGTAGAGAAGGAAGCCGTGGGCGTGCCTGAGAAAGTGCGGGAATCCGGATTCACAGTGCACACAGTGAGAGGGGTGGAGTATGCAAAACATACTCCAGCTCTCAGCTCTGCTCTATGCAGCGTCACGCCCCTACCCTGACTGTCAGGGCTGTGGGCGGTAACGAAGGGAGACTAGGCCCAGAAGCCGGGGACTCGAGTTAACAGCGCGGCCGCCGTAAAAGCGCGGGCCGCGCTGAAGTCCCCGGCGCACCACAAGTGCCAGCCGCGCCGCAGTTCCAGCGGCCGGCGCGACCGATTCATAGAAGTGGCCAGCGTCCCGCCCCTCTCCTGACTGGCAGGTCTGGGGGCGGGAACGAACGGAAGCAGGCCGCAAAAGCCGGGGACTCTAGTTATCAGCGCGGCCGCCGTAAAAGCGCGGGCCGCGCTGAAGTCCCCGGCGCACCACAAGTGCCAGCCGCGCCGCTGCCAGCGGCCGGCGCGACCGATTCCTGGAAGTGGCCAGCGTCCCGCCCCTCTCCTGACTGGCAGGTCTGGGGGCGGGAACGAACGGAAGCAGGCCGCAAAAGCCGGGGACTCTAGTTATCAGCGCGGCCGCCGTAAAAGCGCAGGCCGCGCTGAAGTCCCCGGCGCACTACAAGTGCCAGCCGCGCCGCAGTCCCAGCGGCCGGCGCGACCAATTCCCATAAGTGAGCCTGCTTCAGCAAAGCTGAATGAGGCCATGGCACAGGCGCCGCAGCGCTGATGTCCCCCGGCGCACTACAACACCCAGCATGCTGCGGTGTGAGCGCCAAATGCACGGGGACACAGAGTACCTTGAGGAAGCAGGGCCATGTCCCTGATGTACTCCGCTCCATCCAGCATCTTCTCCAGGGGCTGTAGATGGAGCACGGTCTCAGTGCCTGGAGACCGGTAAATCCCACTTCACCCAGAGCCCTGTAAAAAGGGATGGGGAAGGAATCAGCATGTGGGCTCCTGCCGCCGTACCCGCAATGGGTACCTCAACCTTACAAACACCTCCGACATACAGTGGGGTGAGAAGGGAGCATGCTGGGGACACTATATGTGTCCTCTTTTCTTCCATCCGACATAGTCAGCAGCTGCTGCTGACTAAAAAGTGGAGCTATGCGTGGATGTGTTGCCTCCTTCGCACAAAGCACAAAACTGGTGAGCCAGTGATCCCACTGGGGGTGTATAGCCAGAAGGGGAGGGGCCTTACACTTTTAAGTGTAATACTTTGTGTGGCCTCCAGAGGCAATAGCTATACACCCAATTGTCTGGGTCTCCCAATGGAGCGACAAAGAAAGGGAGATTATTAAGGCAAGGCGTTTAAGCACAGAGACTAATCAGGGCTCCACAGCTGCAGTCACATCACCCTTGGCACGACGGACCATCCCTGCACTGCTGGGGTCCTCTGAGCCCACCTCACTATGGGCTAGAGGGGTTGCCCTTCTCCTGGCACCTCTGTTCACCGCTCTGTCATAGGCGACCAGAGATGCTGGAAGAGGAATTGACTGAACTACAGTATATTGTGATGCACATCAGGTCCCTTTGTATGCAGTGAATTCAGGAGCGCAGCCTGCTCAATATCCGGCAGCTGTTGGCTGTTACACAGCAGCATCCGACTGCACAGGTTGTTGCTGTTTAACCATTTAAATGCTGCTGTCAATCAATGGCCAATGCATTAAAATGTCACAATTGCCAGTGAATGCGTGCTGCAGCTCCTATAGCCACTTAAAGTGACAGGATCATAGAGTGTGATGGGTGGTAATGAAATAAAACAGGAGGATAACAGAGAACCCATTTGCCTGCCATCTTCGTCCTCTTATGAAGCTTTCTGGCTGGGCTTCATAGGAGCACATCATTCAGACTGGAACTATAAAAGTTTGATCTGTCAAAATATAAATATAAAGATGTCAAAACTTTTTTTTTACTGTTTTTCAATGTATTTAGTAAAATGAATGGTGTCATTCAAAACTGCAGCTTGTCCTGCAAAAACACAAACCCTCACACGGCCATGGCAATAAAAAAAATATAAAGGGTTATGTGTCTTGGGAGAATTGGCTATTTGGGAAGGGATTGATAGCCTTATAGGATCTGACAGGTTCCCTTTAATAAGAATTACTCCATGTACATAACACGGACATTGCTAATTACTCACTTTGCTTCTGTGATGCTTTGGTCACTGGTGGAGAAGACACTTGGGGTTTCTTCACTGGAGAATTTTCGGGACTTGAATCCAAATGTAATCTAAATCCCTACATTAAAAGAAAAGACTTACCGTAAGTGTATAGCAAAACTGTATTTACCAGTTCTGGGAAAATGTTACCTCTCCATGGCTGATAACCAGAAAGCTGAATCATATCTGTAACATACAGAACTGGGTGAGGACTAAGAATCAGAAGTCAGGACGACCCAATCCCAAAAATACTGTCAAATTCCAGTCAGCTGCTCATTGTCCACAATAAGTCACGGTGTGGATAATGTTAAAGGGAATCTGCACCAGGTGTTTGCCACCTAATCTGAGAGCAGGATAACATAGGGACAGGGAGCCTGATTCCAGCGATGTGTCACTTACTGGGCTGCTTAGTGTAGTTTCAATGAATCACCGTTTTATCTGCGGTCATCATTAGAGGACTACTTGGCGTGCTACCAGGTAGTCCAGCATATTCATGAGCTCTGTATAATTGCTAGATCTGCAGCAGAGAAAACACTCATTTTATCAAAATGACAGCAAACAGCCCAGTAAGTGACACATCGCTGGAATCAGGGTCTCTGTTTCTACATTATTCTGTTATCAGATGAGGTAGCAAAAAAATGGTGACAGATTCCCTTTAATGACAGCTCCGAATTAAGATATAATAAGTGGTGCAGCACCATTGACTGCTTAAGGAGTAACAAACCTTTTATTTATTTTTTTTAATTTTTATACTTTTGTCCAGAATGGAAAACCTATGAAGCAGTGTAATTTTGTAAAACAGACGATCAGTCTTCACTACTATATAAAAAGAGTTGCATGAAAGTGGTTCCAAACTTTTCCCCAGTTTATATGTTCCCATTTGGAGTACGGATGAAGGCTATAAAAGAGTTAGCGCAGCGTCTGTTTCGCTCGAGCCTTATTCACATCACATTTTAGCCACACATAAAAGGCTCATGTTGGGGCTTCTGTCTGAAGCCCTAAAAAAAACAGGATTCAGGCATATCTGTCAACAAAGTCATTGACTTTAAAGGGAACTTGTCACCAGGTTTTTCTCCTTATGAGCTGCAGCCACCACCAGTGAGCCCTTATATGCAGTATTCCACAATGATCTATATAAGAGCCCAAACCGCTCTGTAGAACGTAAAAAATACCTTTATATTACTCTTAGTGGGCGGTCCAGTCCGATTGGTGTCGCTGCTCTCGGGTCCAGCACCTCCTCTCTGCTGTGATCGCCGTCCTCGTGCCCAGCCCCGTGTGCATGACGTCATTCACCTAGAGGCCTCCATTGCGCTTCTGCACAGGTGCACTTTGATCTACCCGGCTGAGAGCAGATCACAGTACTGTAGTGCGCATGCACGGGTGCTCTTTGACCTTTTCTCGCATATGTGCATTACAGCTCTTTGCGCTGCCCTCAGCCGGGCGCATCAAAGTTTTACATAAAAGCCCCAACGTAGCCAAAAATATATGGCTAAAACAGGATGAGAACCTGGCCTAAATCTGGGGGAAAGTTGCTCTGAAAACCAGAAATCCCAGAGGAGGAGACAGGTGCCAAACCCTTCACTGCCATCATCTGTACTCCAAATATGCAGGTTCTGCCACTCAGTGCAGGTAAATAGAATGGTGAAGAGCATGGCTTTGGAGGACAACATTTTTTACAGGAATGAAAACGAGTTTGTAATAAAGTTTCATAATTTTCAACGCTGGACAAAATGTAAAATATAAAAAATATAAAAGTTTGTTCTTTAAACTGCAACATTAGAGCTACAATCACAGGTGTCTGTTCACTTTCTATCAAAGACAGTAATGAATGGCTCAGAATAGGAAACAAGGAAAAACACCCCTTAAGGCCGCTTTACACGCTGCGATATCGTGACCGATATTGCTAGCGTGGATACCCACCCCCATCGGTTGTGCGACATGGGCAAATCGCTGCCCGTGGCGCACAACATCGCCCAGACCCATCACACTACTTACTTGCCCTGCGACGTCGTTGTGACCGGCAAAACGCCTCCTTTCTAAGGGGGGCGGTTCGTTCAGCGTCACTGAGACGTCACAGCTATGTCACTGAACCGCCGCCCAATAGAAGCGGAGGGGTGGAGATGAGTGGGACGTAACATCCCGCCCACCTCCTTCCTTCCTAATTGCAGGCGGACGGCAGGTAAGGTGAGGTTCCTCGTTCCTGCGGTATCACACGGAGCGATGTGTGCTGCCGCAGGAACAACTTCGTTACTGCTGCAGTAACGATATTAGAGACTGGACCCCCATGTCACCGATGAGTGATTTTGCACGTTTTTGCAACGATGCAAAATCGCTCAAAGGTGTCACACGCAACGGCATCGCTAAAGCGACCGGATGTGCGTCACCAATTCCGTGACCCCAACGAGATCGCTTGAGCGATGTCGCAGCGTGTAAAGCGGCCTTTACTGAAAGGCTGGGGAATTCAGGCTGTGTACATAGTATACTGACAAAGATGCTAATCAGTGCTTGGATGGACTAGCAGGCATAAGGCAGCTTGTTCAGTAGTGATGATCTCCTGATAAAACATTAATTGTATTGAAAGATGAAAACATATTCCAGTGACATCACTGTAATCAGGCTCTCTGCTCCTATACTATGGTTCTCTCAGATTACATAGCAAAAACCTTCTGACAGATTCCTTTAAATCACACAGGTGCAAATACAGAACAACTGATCATCCTGATGGCACTGTATTCGTTGGCTGGCTGTAGTAGGAGGACGCTGGCACTTCATATCTATCCCAGAACTCCACGTTTCTACTGAGTTTAACCTGTGCTTCTCCTCCAGTGTGCTCATACTGGCCAGGAATATTCTAGCCGCCAAGACGCAGCCCATCACATGCCATGTCCTTTCTGTAGTGATCTTTTGGTTAGACTTCTAGTAATATACCTAAAGATAACAATCGGATGTAACAGGCTGAGGACATGACATGCAAAGTCTAAAAAAATTACCTCATCAAGTGCCATTTCGAGCTCATGTTTGACGTGGTTCTCCAGCAGGCCATTTTCAGCAGAAGGCTTTGCCGATTCCTCCTCCAATAACTGGACTTTATTTTGTATCCTTTGTGATAGTAGCACAGGTTCTTTTTGTTTATTATCCCTGATCGATGTTACCTCAGGCTTCTTCTTTGAGGTCTTGGATGCAATCACAGCCTCCACCGCTTTCTGCCGATCTGGAGCTTTGACTTTGATGGATTCAAGATTCGGAAGCACGGTGTGACTTCTGAGTAGACTATTTTGGGCAAAATTATTTTTTAATCTTATTTTGTTCCATTTGGATTTTTTGGCTAAAGGACTTGTCTTCTGACCAATCCTACATTTCAGTTGCAATGGTTTTCTGCTGGGAAAGAACCGTTTAGACTGTTTTGGGGGGCTCTGTTCAGAAGGAGGTGGTGGTGAGGCCTCCATTGGACTGTCCTCCGTCTCAGTAGGGATAATTGATGTACTAGGTACCTCTTTCACTACTTCTACAGTATCTGATTCTATTTCTCCAGCAATTTCATTGCACAAATCCAGGATACTTATACGCTTGGATTTCTGATCATTTTCAGACACAATGTGTTGATTATTTTTATCAGATGCTAGTTTGGGGACTTTTTGCTTTTTCGCCTTATTTGCCGCTTTGA
Organism: Anomaloglossus baeobatrachus; assembly: GCF_048569485.1. Classification (NCBI taxonomy): domain Eukaryota; kingdom Metazoa; phylum Chordata; class Amphibia; order Anura; family Aromobatidae; genus Anomaloglossus; species Anomaloglossus baeobatrachus. Next base: position 165,602,186 of record NC_134358.1, on the reverse strand, counting down.
CCAGGGATTTATTGCTGTCTCTTTTGCGCTTTAAAGGCACAGTAGTAGAGGCAGTTGGTATAGTAGGAGCTGCAGCTTTGGAAGTGCCGCATGAGCTGGACTGACTAGGCTTTTGGGCTTTGCTTTTCACCAGGTCACTGGAGTCCCGCTTAGTTTTCCCTTTTTCTCCACTCCTCGATGTGGACTTCTTGATGACATTGGCCTGGGTACTTCTAGGCTTCTTTTTGTCTACAGCTTTCTGCCTTAATGTAGTTGATGGCTTTTGCTTTGTCCTTTGAGTACTTGGCAATTTTTTTGCAGTCTCAGTTGTACGACCTGTATTTTTTTTACAGTCTGATTTTGCAGATGTTCTTATTGATGGTGCCGTCCTTGTATCAGTTAGTTTGCTTTTACCAGCGCATGTCTTGGATGGTTTCTTTTCCTTAGTTTGGTCATTTTTGTCCATCTTCTTGACCACTTTCTTTGCTTGTACAGATTTAATCTCTGGTTTTCTCAAGGTTTTCTTCTCAGGCTCATTCTTTATTCGTTTTGCAGACTGGCTTTTGGTCAAGCTCTTCACTATTTTGCGTGTCTTACTTTGTACAGATGTCGTTCTGGATGTGGTCTTGCGAGCGCTCGATGGCTGACCGCTCTTGGTGGCTTTTGTGGTGCTCCTTTGTGAAGCAGCCCCGTCTTTGGGTAGAGCTTTCTGCTTGCCAGGCACATTCCTACCATTATTTTTTTTGGTGACTTTCACATTTCCATTTTTCTTTTTACATCCCCCTTCTGTTTGAGAAGTCTGTGCTTTCTTTATGGCTTTACTTGTAGGGGCTGGCAATTTCTTTTTACTCTGTGTCGACCCCTGTTTTGACTTGTTTGTAACCCCATTTCTCCTTTTGGAATTTGCAGGAGGACCTTTAGTTTCTTTAAGCTTCTGACGCTTTACAGGAGTTTCAGGCAGAGAGGACTTTCTCTTTTTCGAGGCCATTACTGCAAAAGAAAAAAATGCAAATCATATGAGAGACACCTCTTAAGGGGTGAATGAACAGTAACACTATACTTGCTGCAACCTAAGTCTTCACCCAGTAATAACCTGCTGCCGATACTAATAAGAATCACCAAGTTTTAGTATGTAGGTAGAAAAAATGTTTGCCAGAAGAATGGATTTTAAGCAGCGACTGCCGCCTCTGCGGCACTGCTGTGCAGGAATGTTACAGAGGGTAGAAAATAGCAGCTATGAGGCACCATTGCCAAGAACCACAGCGAGACATACCCGGCGCACAGCAGGAGCCGCTCTTCCCCACAGCAGTCCATGCCCTTCCATCGCCTGGCACGCAGCAGTCGCTACCCTTCCACCGCCTGGCGCAGAGCAGTCCATGCCCTTCCACCGCCTGGCGCGCAGCAGTCCATGCCCTTCCACCGCCTGGCGCGCAGCAGTCCATGCCCTTCCACCGCCTGGCGCGCAGCAGTCCATGCCCTTCCACCGCCTGGCGCGCAGCAGTCCATGCCCTTCCACCGCCTGGCGCGCAGCAGTCCATGCCCTTCCACCGCCTGGCGCGCAGCAGTCCATGCCCTTCCACCGCCTGGCGCGCAGCAGTCCATGCCCTTCCACCGCCTGGCGCGCAGCAGTCCATGCCCTTCCACCGCCTGGCGCGCAGCAGTCCATGCCCTACCACCGCTTGGCGCGCAGAAGTCCATGCCCTTCCACCGCCTGGCGCGCAGCAGTCCATGCCCTACCACCGCTTGGCGCGCAGAAGTCCATGCCCTTCCACCGCCTGGCGCGCAGCAGTCCATGCCCTTCCACCGCCTGGCGCGCAGCAGTCCATGCCCTTCCACCGCCTGGCGCGCAGCAGTCCATGCCCTTCCACCGCCTGGCGCGCAGCAGTCCATGCCCTTCCACCGCCTGGCGCGCAGCAGTCCATGCCCTTCCACCGCCTGGCGCGCAGCAGTCCATAGGAGGTCAGTATTAGCAAGTTGGAGCACTTTGCGCCATGTGTTCACTTACTGAGCCCGATGTCCGGGGACCAGGACAGGAGACAATGTCAGCACCCACTGCTGTGATACTGACAGTGACCTGTGCCATTCCTCCGCACCAGAGCTGCATACACTGAACGCCACACACATAACATCCAGCTACTGATCCTCCGGAGAGCACAGCAGCCTCTCAATCTGCCTCCAGCAGTGACACTTACCGGCCTGAAGGGGGAGTGTGCGAGCTGTCCGTCCTCTTCTCTCATCAGGCCCGTCTTTCTGTCTCTAGTGAAAACTCTGTGACTTCTAATGGACAAATAAACACTCCCGGGATTATAACGGAGGGCTGCGGAGCGGCGTGCACCGAGCACCTATATACACAGCAACATCACCGGCTCCGGACACACGGGAGAAACTTCCCGGGCGGAGCAGTAAACCGTCAGATAAGCCGCCTGGAGCATGCGCACTACACTATTTCTGCATCACACGCCCCTCATTGCGCTTCAAGCCTCGCTCCCATCCCAGTATTCTGACTGTCTCCAGGATGTGACTAGAAGTTGTCACCGGTGTCGCGACAGGTTGTTATTTTGCGGCAGGACCGACGTAAAGTGTTTAGAAGTATTTTAGTGAGAATTTACGTGAGGAATGTATAGTACAGTGATGCCGGAGGGAGGCAGCATGGCAACAGGTGGGAGGAGCAGGGCTGCACGCCCGGGATAGCATTGCAATTCCATGTTTCCTTCAAGCTTATGTCACTGGCTACAAGTCCCATGTGAGTCACTAGCCATAGACTTCATGGCCGAGCTGCAGCTCTAAACTAGATGTGTGACAGAAATTCAGAGACAAATGTGTTTGGTCGCTCGCTATTACTGAGCATTGTTGTCACTTGTAGCCCCCGGAATAATTATTATTATTATAGCACCATTTATTCCATGGCGCTTTACACGTAAAAAGAGGTATACATAATAGGGACAAGTACAATAATCATAAACAATACAGACTGGTACAGGAGGAGAGAGGAAAAACTTTGTTCCTGCACATACGGAGTATAAACTTCTTTTAGGGTACTTTCACACATCCGGATTTTTGCTCTGCGGCACAATACGGCGTTCTGCAGAAAAACCGCAACCGGCTTTTGTAACGCCGATTGCGGTTTTTTTTGCATTGACTTACATTAGTGCCGCATTGTGCCGCAGGGGCTTGCGTTCGGTCCGGTTTTTGCCGCATGCGGCAGATTTAGCCGATGCGGCGGCCGGATCGAACGTACCCTGCAACGTTTTTTGCTCTGGCAAAAAACACCGCATCGTGCCGCATCCGGCCGCTGCGGCGCATTTTTCAATGCATCCCTATGGAGGCCGGATGCGGCGCGATGCGGAAAAAACCGCATCCGGTCGCCGCATGCGGTATTTTCCACTGCGCATGCTCAGTAGCATGCCGCAACCGGAAAAAACCGGACCGGCCGCATGTAAAAACTTATGCAAAGGATGCGGTGTTTTCACCGCATCCGTTGCATAGTTTTCACAGCCGGATTGAGCCGCAGGGCTCAAACCGGATGTGTGAAAGTAGCCTTATTGGAAAAATATAGTAAAAAAACACACATGGATGGTAGGTGAAAAAACAGCAAACTGGCCCCACAAACACCGGTTTACGCATTTCGAGGCATGCGTCTCTTAATCATAACATGGTTATAATTAAGAGGCGCACGCCTCGAAACGCGTAAACCGGTGTTTCTGGGGCCAGTTTGCTGTTTTTTCACCTACCATCCGTGTGTGTTTTTTTACTATATTTCTTCATCGTTCCTTATGGGAGACCCAGACCATGGGTGTATAGCTTCTGCCTCCGGAGGACACACAAAGTACTACACTAAAAGTGTAGCTCCTCCCTCTGAGCATATACACCCCCTGGATGACAAATCTAACCAGTTAAATGCTTTGTGTTCAGGAGGTCACACACACACACATGCATTCTCATCTGATTTTTTATTTCAAAGATTTGGAAGAAAAGCGGGTTCAATCTGGACTCCCGGCATGTCCCTTCTCACCCCACTGTGTCGGCGGTGCTGTTAAGGTTGATTTTACAAGGCTGGAGCCTTCACATGCCGCGCTCCTTCACCATCCCCTGAGGCTCTGGCTTGAAGTGGGAGCCATCACGGTTCTCACTGCTTTGCAGGAGACCGGTCTCCATCCGCAGCCCTTTCAGGATCCTGCCAGACGGAGCGCTCACCCCTCAGGGACCTGGCCCTGCGTCACATAAGCTAAGTATGGAGACGTTATTCAGGGGTCCCTTGTACATTTATTGTGGGGAGAGTGTGTTATTTCACTTTGCTGTGATTTCCGGCCGGTTCTCTGTTTTTTTCCTGAGAACCGCGCCGAGGGTGCCTGCTCGTCGGCCGCATGGGAAAATCTACGCCCCGGCTTCAGATGCGGCCTAGTTTCGTTTTCACTGCCCCTGCATGTCAGTCATGCAGGGGAACAGTGCGGCGCCGCCCACCGGCCGTTCAGCAGAGGGGAGGACACTCCTCTCTGAGGAGATGCTCCCCTCCCCAGTATTTCTCCTTGGCCCTCCGGTTCCCGCTCTTGGACCTAACCCCGCCCCCCCTCCTCACTCCGGCGCCATTTTATCAGCGTTCAAACACTGATCGGCGCTGGCTGCTGCAGCTACTGCATCTGTCTGGGGGTCCAAGCTGTGGAATCCGGAGGGCACACAAAAGCGGTCTGGTAAGCCACAACCTCTGGTTGTGGACTTTATTATACACTCTCTGGGGGTCATTCTGAAGGAGTGTATTCTTTACTGTAGAGCCTCCACCTCAGCAGCATGTCTCTCACTAGGAGCAAGGCTGCAAGGCTTTACTCTATATGCACTGCATGTCAGCTCATACTGCCTGAACCGAGCACATATCCACATTGTGATGCCTGCTCTAACATGGTGGTGTCTCAGCCTGGAGCCTCCCCAGAGGTCCCTCCGGCTGCTCCAGCCCCGGTGGCTGAACCCCCGGCTTGGGTAGCATCGTTTTCTAAAGCTATCTCCCAGTCCTTTGCCGACTCCATGGGACAGCTGTCCCGGACTCTGCTGACCATGCATCAGCCCCCTTCTCAGGGCGCCTCTGCTGCTCCGACTCGCTCTGCAGAGCTCACAGAGGATTTTTTATCTGTTCCCGGACCCCGTCCTCCTAAACGGAGACGCAGGGACTCTTCTCCTTCCTCGTCCCAAGGCTCTGATTCACGAGCTGAATTACAGGGCGAGGAGGATGCCTTTACTGTGGGCTCGGACGCTACCTCTATGTACCCCATTGATCTATCTGAGGGTGATGCGGATGTTAGTGACTTGATTGCGCCCATTAATTCCGTACTGGACCTCAATCCACCAGTGTCAGAGGAACAAGCTTCTCTGGTAGAAAAACACCAGTTTACCTCACCTAAGAGAGCAAGGAGTATGTTTTTTAACCACTCCAGTTTTCAGGCCACTGTGACCAAGCCCAGGGCCTGTCCTGACAAACGCTTCCCAAAGCGTAGTTCTGATGACCGTTTTCCCTTTCCACCTGAGGTGGTCAAGGAGTGGGCTCATTCACCAAAGGTAGATCCTCCGGTGTCTAGAATCTCAGCCCGGAGAGTTGTATCGGTGGCCGATGGCACCTCACTTAAGGATCCCACTGACCGCCAGGTTGACCTTCTGGCCAAATCTGTATATGAGGCGGCAGGGGCCTCGTTCTCCCCGTCTTTTGCAGCAGTGTGGGCTCTTAAGGCAGTCTCTGCTTCTCTGGCGGAGATACATTCCCTCGCCAGGGACTCTATGCCCGAAATGGTTGCCTTAACTTCCCAGGCTTCGGCTTTTTCATCCTATGCCATGTCTGCCATTCAGGAGGCTTCTCACCGCACGGCGGTGGCTTCCGCTAATTCCCTCGCGATCTTGTGGCTTCGAGAGTGGAAAGCAGACGCTTCTTCCAAGAAGTACCTTGCTGGGCTCCCCTTTGCTGGGTCCCGGCTGTTCAGTGAACAACTGGATGAAATTATTAAGGAAGCTACTGGCGGGAAGAGTACTTCCTTGCCACAAACTAAAACCAGGAAACCTGTCCAGGGCAGGAACCAGTCGAGGTTTCGTTCCTTTCGTTCCTCTAACTGGTCATCCTCTAAGCCCTCGGCCTCGTCCACTAACTCAGCCAAGGATCGAAAACCCAGCTGGCGCGCGAAGCCGCGTCCTCAGAAGAACGGAGGAGCCGCTGCCACTAAGGCAGCCTCCTCTTGACTATCTGGCTGCGCCAACAACGTCCTTGGTCGGTGGCAGGCTCTCCCACTTTGGCGACGTGTGGTTTCAACACGTCTCCGATCAGTGGGTGCGGGATATCATCTCCCACGGCTACAGGATAGAATTTTCTTCCAGCCCGCCAAACAGATTTTTTCTGTCCACTCCCCCCTGCTCCAAAGCCGCCGCCTTCTCTCAGGCCGTGGCATCCTTGCAGGCCAACGGAGTAATTGTTCCGGTTCCCGCCCAGGAACGGTTCAGAGGTTTCTACTCAAACCTCTTCCTAGTCCCCAAGAAGGACGGTTCCTTCCGGCCCATCCTGGATCTCAAGCTTCTCAACAAGCATGTTCAGGTGCGGCACTTTCGCATGGAATCTCTGCGATCGGTCATTGCCTCAATGACCCAAGGAGATTTTCTAGCATCCATCGACATCAGAGATGCCTATCTGCATGTGCCAATTGCAGTTTCACACCAGCGTTGGCTACGTTTTGCAATCGGAGAGGAACATTTCCAATTCGTGGCTTTCCCCTTCGGGTTAGCCACGGCCCCTCGTGTATTCACCAAGGTCATGGCAGCAGTGGTTGCGGTTCTGCACCTCCAGGGGTTGGCAGTGATTCCTTACCTGGACGACCTTCTAGTCAAGGCTTCATCCAGTGCAGACTGTCAGCGGAGTGTCTCGCTCACTCTCGCCACGCTTGTTCAATTCGGGTGGCTTGTCAATCTGCCCAAGTCCACTCTGACCCCGACCCAGAAACTTACGTACCTAGGGATGCAATTCGAGACTCTGCCGGCACTTGTGAAGCTGCCCTTAGTCAAACAGCAGTCCCTTCATCTGGCGGTGCGTTCTCTATTGAAGCCCCGCCGTCATTCCATCAGGCACCTCATGCAGGTGCTGGGTCAGATGTTGGCGTCAATGGAAGCGGTTCCCTTTGCCCAGTTCCATCTGCGTCCTCTGCAGGTGGACATTCTCCGCTTTTGGAACAAGCGGACCTCTTCCTTGCACAGGCTAGTGGCTCTGTCGCCACAGACCAGGAGCTCTCTTCAGTGGTGGCTTCGGCCCCTCTCTCTGTCTCAGGGACGCTCCTTCCTGTCTCCGTCCTGGGTGATCCTTACCACGGACGCCAGTCTCTCCGGCTGGGGAGCAGTATTTCTCCACCACCGAGCACAGGGCACTTGGACTCCGTCCGAATCAGCCCTCTCGATCAATGTGCTGGAAATCAGAGCTGTGCTCCTAGCTCTCGTAGCCTTTCACCACCTGTTGGCGGGCAAGCACATTCGAGTCCAGTCGGACAACGCGACAGCAGTTGCCTACATCAATCACCAGGGCGGGACTCGTAGCCGCCTGGCGATGTTGGAGGTTCAACGCATCCTTCAGTGGACGGAGGACTCCAAGTCCACCATATCCGCAGTCCACGTCCCAGGCGTAGAAAACTGGGAGGCAGATTATCCCAGCCGCCAAACCGTGGACAGCGGCGAGTGGGCCCTGCATCCGGCAGTGTTCCGGTCAATCTGCCGCAAGTGGGGCACTCCGGAAGTGGATCTAATGGCATCCCGGCACAACAACAAGGTCCCGGTTTACGTGGCTCGCTCCCACGATCCTCAGGCCTTGGCAGCGGACGCGCTGGTTCAGGATTGGTCCCAGTTCCGTCTGGCCTACGTGTTTTCCCCCTCTAGCTCTCTTGCCCAGAGTCCTGCGCAAGATCAGAATGGAGGGCCGTCGGGTCATAATCATTGCTCCAGACTGGCCCAGGCGAGCTTGGTACCCAGACCTGCTCCGTCTGTCCGGAGAGGTGCCGTGGCATCTCCCGGACCGCCCAGACCTTCTCTCTCAAGGTCCGTTTTTCCGCCAGAATTCTGCGGCTCTCAGATTGACGGCGTGGCTCTTGAGTCCTGGATCCTGACGGCTTCAGGCATTCCTTCCGAGGTCATCTCCACTATGACTCAGGCTCGGAAGTCTTCCTCGGCCAGGATTTACCACAGGACTTGGAGAATTTTCCTGTCCTGGTGTCGCTCTTCCGGCCATGCTCCTTGGCCGTTTTCCTTGCCGACCATCCTGTCCTTTCTACAGTCCGGTCTGCAGCTAGGACTATCCCTCAATTCCCTCAAGGGACAGGTCTCGGCTCTGTCAGTGTTGTTCCAGCGGCGTATCGCCCGACTGGCCGAGGTGCGCACCTTCATGCAGGGCGCATCTCACATCATTCCTCCTTACCGGCGGCCTTTGGATCCCTGGGACCTTAATCTGGTCCTCACGGCCTTACAGAAACCCCCCTTTGAGCCTCTTAGGGAGGTTTCTTTGTTTCGACTTTCACAGAAAGTGGTCTTTCTGGTGGCCATAACTTCTCTCAGGAGAGTCTCTGATTTGGCTGCGCTCTCTTCGGAGTCACCTTTTTTGGTTTTTCACCAAGACAAGGTGGTTCTCCGTCCGACTCCGGACTTTCTCCCTAAGGTGGTGTCTCCTTTCCACCTTAACCAGGACATTTCATTGCCTTCCCTTTGTCCGGCCCCTGTGCATCGCTTTGAGAAAGCGTTGCATACTCTGGATCTGGTGCGGGCGCTCCGGATCTATGTGTCACGCACCGCCGCTCTCAGGCGGTGCACCTCTCTTTTTGTGCTAACCACAGGTCAGCGCAAGGGTGTCTCGGCTTCTAAACCGACTCTGGCTCGTTGGATTAGGTCGGCCATATCCGATGCCTACCAATGTTCTCAGGTGCCTCCCCCGCCGGGGATTAAGGCGCACTCGACCAGAGCTGTCGGTGCCTCTTGGGCTTTCAGGCACCAGGCTACGGCTCAGCAGGTCTGTCAGGCTGCCACTTGGTCTAGTCTGCACACCTTTTCGAAGCACTACCAAGTTCATGCTCATGCTTCGGCAGATGCGAGCTTGGGCAGACGCATTCTTCAGGCGGCTGTCGCCCATTTGTGAAGTTAGGTTTTGCCTACTTCTCAGTTTCTGTTTATTTCCCACCCATGGACTGCTTTGAGACGTCCCATGGTCTGGGTCTCCCATAAGGAACGATGAAGAAAAAGAGAATTTTGTTTACTTACCGTAAATTCTTTTTCTTATAGTTCCGACATGGGAGACCCAGCACCCTCCCTGTTGCCTGTTGGCAGTTCTTGTTCCGTGTGTTTTCACCGGCTGTTGTTGTAGACAGAGGTTCCGGTTATTCCGGGTTTTACTCTATCTCTACTTATGGGTGGATGTCCTCCTTCAGCTTTTGCACTAAACTGGTTAGATTTGTCATCCAGGGGGTGTATATGCTCGGAGGGAGGAGCTACACTTTTAGTGTAGTACTTTGTGTGTCCTCCGGAGGCAGAAGCTATACACCCATGGTCTGGGTCTCCCATGTCGGAACTATAAGAAAAAGAATTTACGGTAAGTAAACAAAATTCTCTTTTTTTCTAATAAAAGAAGTTTATACTCCGTATGTGCAGGAACAAAGTTTTTCTTGGATTATCTTGGACAGATGCCGTGCACTTGGAGGAACGGGTGAGCTGGATACCTTTATATTTTCTTGCATTACCCATAGAAGGAGAGAGGACCCTGCCCCGAGGGCTCACAGTCTACAGGGGATGGGTGAGGATACAGTAGGTGAGGGTAGAGATGGTCGGGCAGCAGTATAGTGGACTGAGGGTTACGGCAGGTTGTAGGCTTGTCAGAAGAGGTGGGTCTTCAGGTTCCTTTTGAAGGTTTCCATGGTAGGTGAGAGTCTGATATGCTGAGTTAGAGAGCTCTAGTGTATGGGGGAGGCACAAGAGAAATCTTGGATGCAATTGTGGGAAGAGGAGATACGTGGGCATGAGAGAAGGAGGTCTTGTGAGGATCAGAGGTTACGTGTATGTAAGTACCGGGAGACTAGGTCACAGATGTAGGGAGGAGACAGGTTGTGGATGGCTTTGTATGTCACGGTTAGGGTTTTGAACTGTAGTCGTTGGGCAATGGGAAGCCAGTGAAGGAATTGGCAGAGAGGAGAGTTCGGGGAGTAGTGGGAGGACAGGTGGATTAGCCGGACAGCATAGGTTAGGATAGATTGTAGGGGTGAGAGTATAAGCGTGGAGGCCACAGAGCAGGTTACAGTAGTCCAGGTGGGATTTAATGAGGGCATACACTAGTGTTTCGGCAGGAGGTGAAGAGGGCTTATGTATGTGGCTTGAAGGAGAGAACAGAGTCGTGGGTTACCCCGAGGCACTGAGCACATGGGACTGGGAAGAGTGAGTAGCTATCGACTTTGATAAATAGGTTTGTTGGGAGGGAAGTTGAGTGAGAAGGAAAGATAATAAATTCCATTTTGTCGACGTTAAGTTTTAGAAATCAAACAGTGAAAAAAAATGAAATAGCAGACAGACATTGTGGGATTCTGGTTAGTAAGGAGGTGATATCAGGTCCAGAGAGCTAGATCTGCATATCATCAGCATACAGATGATGCTGAAAGCTGTTGGACTCTATGAGCGGCCCCAGGCCGAGGGTGTATATCAGGGGTGGGGAACCTCCAACCCGCGGGCTGTTAACGGCCCGCAATTACTTTTTATGCGGCCTCTGGGCACATTTCCGGGGACCACAGAGCTATGGCGGCAGCTGTGCTTTTCCCAGGTCCCGACCCTTTAAATCCCATTGTATGATGCTAGGAAGTGCACGCTCCCTGGCATGTGGGTAGTTACTAGAATGTATGGGCTCCTTCCAGATCCTGACTGAAGCCCGTACATTGTAACAGACTCACTACTAAACGCTAGGCATAGAAAATTGGTCAAGGGAGCGCTTTTTAAGGATGGCTATGATTGAGGCATGTTTAAAGCATGACCGGAATACACCAGTTCTTAGCGATAGGTTGAAGTAATGGTAAAGTAAAGTAGTAAACATAATAAACCCTCATACGTTGTCAAAAAAATTTTGATGTATAAGTTTGATAAATATCAAAGAGTAGATACTGTCGGAGGGAGGAAAATATACTATACTAGACCCATAGAGCAGGGCTGTGGAGTCGGAGTCGTGGAGTCGGAGCTCATTTTGGTGGAGTCGGAGTCGGTATAAAATGCTCCGACTCCTAAAATATATAATAAATTGGGGACAGTAGTGCAATGCAGAATGTGCTATTTTACTAAATAATAACATTTAGTATAATGCTTATATTTAAGTGAAAAATGTATTGTAGTACAATGTGAACATCAGACATTTAATTATTTTTATGATACAATAATCAAGATATTTAGATAGAACATAAAATATATTTATTGGAATACTTTAGAACACAAAAAACTAATAAATTGTAAATATGTAATACACTATGTAATATATATATATATATATATATATATACACAAGATATATATGTAATCTACTGTATGTTACATAGTGTATTACATATTTACAATTTATTAGTTTTTTTGTGTTCTAGAGTTGTATTCCAATAAATATATTTTATGTTCTATCCAAATATATTGATTATTGTATCATAAAAATTATTAAATGTTTGATGTTCACATACACATGTTCATGTATTACAATACATTTTTCACCTAACTATAGGCAATATATGTAGGAGTCGGAGTCGGTGCAAGAGAAATTGAGGAGTCGGAGTCGAAGGTTTGGTTTACCGACTGCACAGCCCTGCCATAGAGACTATAAAATGCAAGTGCAGGGGGCTGGAACAAGGCCCTGGATCACCATGGCCTCTCCGACCAAAGGTAAGGAGGGGTCATGATGACCATTGGATCATAACCTCAGCACCATATAGATAGCCAAACAGATACAAAAGGTCTTTCCAAGGTCAGGTAGTCACACAATGGACTTAGCAGGGCAATCAGAAAAGGACAGAGCCAAACTTCTTACCTAAAGTGCAAGTGCAGTGAGAGTAGCCCGGTTCCTAAGGTGCGAGCCTAATGAGGGTAGCCCAGTTCCAGTCCTACATCAGTGTAAAGTCCCCATGTATGAGGGTTTATTATGTGTTGAAATCCCATGACCCATATAATATTTTGTCCCCATATAATATGGTAGAATTTTATCTCTGATATCTTGTCTTGTGTGTGTTTTGAATAAAGATTTTCTCTTTTTGTATAAATACTCTTGTCCTCTTATGTTGATATCTACTATGAGTAGTGCTGGCACCGATTCAGCCTTATTTGGGTTGACTGTGTTTATATTGATGGCTCTGTTTATGAGAATTGTGTCTCTAGTTAGATATGAGAGTAGAGAGGGAAGATGATCTTCTGTCATTGTGGAGAAGCTGGATTTGGAGAAAGGGATGAGTAGTTATGAGGAGGGGCTGTGGGGAATGTGGGCCAAATTTTACTATGATGTTGTCAATCTCCTGCTTGAAGAAGAGAGGAGAGAGTTGAAAGTGTTGAATAACTGTTTAGGGTTTCGAGATAGGAAGGATATGAGAAATAAGAAGTAGGATTGTTTTGCAGCGGTGAGTGTCGACTTGAAATTAATAGTGACTGTATGTGATGTAGTGCTCAGTGGAATGAGACCTCTTCCATCTCTGCTCAGCAACAATGGAAGCCTGTCTCAGTCAGGCTTGTGTGCCAAGGTTGCCTATTGATTGTGCGGGTTTTGGTATGCTTTAGGGGTGGCCGATTTGAGGACTGCAGAGAGTGTGGTATTACCGGTATATAAAGTGGCAGCAGCATTTGTGTCGTGTAAGGAAGCTATGTTTGCAAGAGGGAGAAGCCACTGACAAAGTGAGGGTAAATCAAGGTATTTGAGATTTCTGCAAGGGTGTGTATGTTTGTGGAGTGGGAGTTGTGTACTTGGAGAAGAGAATGTAAGTAGGTTGTGGTCAGACAGGGGGAGGTGAGTTTGAGAAGTTAGATGCAGAGGGGGGTGAAGATGAGGTCCAGCGTGTGGCCATCTTTGTGGGTGGCTGCAGAGGACCATTGAGTGAGGCCAAATGAGGAAGTTAGTGTTAAAATTTAGAGACTTCTGAGTGGGAGGTGTCAATGGGGATGTTGAAATCGACCATGATGATGGTCTTGATGTCAGCAGAAAGAAAATTTAGTAGCCAGGTGGTGAAGTGGTCAAGAAAGGTGGGGGCACATCCTGGCATGCGGTAAATGACAGTTAGTTGGTGGTCAGATGGAGAGTAGATGCAGACAGAGTGCACCTCAAAAGAAGGGATAGTAACGGAGGGTGGCAGTGACAATTATTATCCTTTGTTTCCTGGTTTTAAAAAAATGTGTTAAATGTAGCACTATTATTTTAACCTGGACATATGGCCTGGCTCAAAAGAAAGGATAATGTGGATATAAAGTGGCCGTCTAATACTACATTTGTTTTTTAATTATTTTGTCTACCATGCTCTACAATCTGCTCATTTTACTGATTCCCCGATGTTCGTCTTGCAATGCTGTACATTTTCCCCCTCAAGTCTCTGTTTCTGGCCCTCCAGGCATATGCCCAAAGCGACCAGTGACTGGCCAGAACCATAACCCACATGTCCCTGCATGGCATGTAAGGTGCTATTGTGTCAATAAATAATGGATATAGATAGGGTTGTGAACCAAAATCCTAGTGGTTGTTAGATATATAATCGAAATGATTCAACCTCCATTGTAAAATGTTTATTAGCAAAATGTAAATTCTCAGCTGTTTGCAATAAAACAATCAAACAAGAACAATATAAAATTAGCTACAACCAATATAACAAATGGTTTCTAAAATTCAACAGAAGATGCCTCATTTACTGACTACTTCAGAAATATTCAGCCCCTTTAGGTATCTTTGGTAATTAGTAGAGGTACTTTGGCTGTTACGACAAGACCCTGGGAATTTTAGTGTATTTTTAGTGTATTTCTCATGGGCAATGGCTTTTAGTTCACTAATATTCTTAGGTTGTCAAGAGGGTGGTCCAAAAATGTAAAATATAAGATGTTATGACCTCTGATTTAGTGTGTTGCTCTACTAATAACTATTGATCTTCACCTCAGCTTTGTTTTTGACTACTTTGATACTACAGCTGGTAGTTGTAGTGCTATTCCTGCCCAATCTTTTAATCCCATCCTTGGTTTTAGTTTTAATTAGAGATGAGCGAACCCAAGGTTGTACCAAAAACAAAATTGGAGTTTGGGTGCTTTACGTATGGAAACTACCCACGTGAGTATCACTGTTCTTGGGCCTGTGCAAGCCGCTTACAGTGTTTGAACGGCTTACACTGGGGATAACAACAGCGTGATTGGATGTAGTGTGTACAAAAATAAAAAGAAAAGAGAAAAGAAAACACCCTGCTCAACTTCCCCGAAGTGTTCTTTTTATGGTTCACTGCATGTAGGCGGAGACCCGAACTGCCCAATTAGTGATTTCCAATGATGTTCAAGTCAAGTCAGCGTCCCAAACCCAACTTATTCTAAAGTCCGGCTGAACCGAACTTCTGTAGTGACCAGAAAAGCCACTACTAATGTGTGTTCTGTATTATCTATGTGATTACATTTGTGACACCTATTCCCCACCTTGGGAGGAGGTAAATTATTTAGCGTTGCGCTGCCCTCTACTGCCTTGCTTTGGTATTGCAATTGATTTGAAAGCAAGGAAGTGGCTGTTGGGGGCGGAGCTTGAGGATGCAGTTAAAAGAAAAACCGGTTAGATGCGGTTGAGTTGCTGTGATGCAGCAGAAAAAAAAAAGACCTCCATTGAGATATGCGGGGAGTGTAATAATCACCCTAATCGGAGCGCCCCGTTTCTGCAACAACAGAGTACTGAAAAACGCAGTTAATCCAATTGATAGTGACCTCCATCCTCCCAAGGCCGGGATAGGAAAAGCACTTGAACTAGTCCACTGTGTAAGAGATCTCTTTATTTATTGCTATGAAATGACTGTGTATTGGAAATGGAAAAACAACTTTGATTGACTAAAGGTTGGCTACAAGATTTAGGCTACATGCGCACGCTGCTTCTTTTTCGTGTTCACAAACTGCAGCCAAAACTGCACCTTGTCAGAGAGAGCCTGGAAATGTCACAAAAAATGTAGGTGCTTTTTTGGTGCGTTTTTGCTGCTTTTTTGGTGCATTTTTGGCTGCAGTTTTGTCAACAATTGTTTCATGTATTTTTCAGTTCAAACAAGCCCATAAAGCTTGATGAATTGAACAAAAAAAAATAGAAATAAATAATTAAAAAAAACTGGCGTGCGGTCCCCCCCAATTTTTATGCCAGCCAGATAAAGCCATATGGCTGAAGGCTGGTATTCTCAGGATGGGGAGCTCCACGCTATGGGGAGCCCCCCAGCCTAACAATATCAGTCAGCAGCCGCCCATAATGGCCACATCCATTAGATGCGGCTGTTCTGGGACAGTACCCGGTTCTTCCCGATTTGCCCTGGTGCGTTGGCAAATCGGGGTAATAAGGAGTTATTGGCAGCCCATAGCTGCCAATAAGTCATAGATTAATCATGTCAGGCGTCTCCCCGAGATACCTTCCATGATTAATCTGTAAGTGACAGTAAATAAACACCCACCTGAAAAAATCCTTTATTAGAAAGAAAAACCACTAACAAATTCCCTCCGTTCTCCCATTTAATCAGCCCGACAAAGCCCTCCATGTCCGGCGTAATCCAGGACGGTCCAGCGTCGCTTCCAGCTCTGCTGCATGGAGGTGACCGGAGCTGCAGAAGACACCGCCGCTCCGGTCAGCTCCACGCAGCAACTGAAGAGAGCCGCGCGATCAGCTGAGCTGTCACTGAGGTTACCCGCGGCCACCGCTGGATTCAGCGGTGGCCGCGGGTAACCTCAGTGACAGCTCAGCTGATCGCACTACTGCGTGGAGCTGACAGGAGCGTGGAGGATGGGACTATCAGCGGCGGCGGTGGCAGCGAGAGGGGTCCATCATCTCCCCTGTGCGTGCATGCTGGGGACAGCGGTACTTCGGGGAACACATGGAGGACGGGACTATCAGCGGCGGCAGCGAGAGGGGGATGGACATTGGCAGCTGAAAACATTGATTTTTCCCTCTCGCTGCTGCCGCTGCTAGTCCTGTCCTCCACATCATCTCCCCTGTGCGTGCACGCTGGGGACAGCGGTACTTCGGGGAACACGTGAAGGACGGGGCTATCAGCGGCGGCGGCAGCGAGAGGGAAAAAACAATGGTTTCAGCTGCCAATGTCCATCCCCCTCTCGCTGCCGCCGCTGATAGTCCCGTCCTCCACGTGTTCCCCGAAGTACCGCTGTCCCCAGAGTGCACGCACAGGGGAGTTGATGTGGAGGACGGGACTAGCAGCGGCGGCAGCGAGAGGGGGATGGACATTGGCAGCTGAAAACATTGATTTTTCCCTCTCGCTGCCGCCGCAACTGATAGTCCAGTCCTCCACATCATCTCCCCTGGGGACAGCGGTACTTCGGGGAACATGTGGAGGACGGGACGGGACCACTTGCCTGTTACCTCACTTCCTGACAAATCACCTGCGTTTTTGGTACAAAAAAGGCAGGTAAAATGCACCACTTTTGATAGCATGCATTTTTCCTGCGTTTTTGATGCTCTCATTGATTTCAATGGGTGACAAATGTTGACAAAAACGCAGGAAGAATGAACATGCTGCATTTTTTTTGTCACAAACTTTTGACAAAAAAAACGCTGACAAATAAACTGCAATGTGCGCATGACAAATCTGACTTCTCATAGACTTTGCTGGGAAGTCAAATGTCAGAAAGTTCTGCTGACAAAACGGCAGCCAAAAAAGCAGCAAAAAAAGCAGCGTGCGCATGTAGCCTTAAGTAAAGTTCCTCATTTACGTTTTCACAGAATCCTCGGTGTCTGTCTTCCTTCAGCGGCCTTATACCTGGCGGATATCACCACAACTCAGTCTCCTATCTGTTATTTTTCTCTTTATAATTTGCCACCTAACCTAGGGATTTGCTGGAGCCATCGGAGACACCGTGACCTGAACATCCTCTGAGGTAGTAGGCCCGGCTTCTCACAAGGCGATGCAACAAATTACACTTCCACAGTTTTGCTCATCTCTAGTTGTAACTATTCTTCCATTTCTCTCTTTGGATACACAGTATGGTGTTTGTAATGTTACTCTTGGTCCCAATGCTTTGCTAACTCCTGTCTTCACACCTGCATTATTTCTTTGCTGGTAATATCCTTTCTTTTTTCTTGTTGACAAACCCTCTCCTTGTTCTAGACCACGCCACATAATGGACAACTTTCCAGCCGCCACTCTGGAACAGTCTCGGAGTCTAAAGGACCCGTTACATGCAACGACGTATCTAATGATATATCGCCGGGGTCACGGATTCCGTGACGCACATCCGGCATCGTTAGCAACGTCGTTGTGTGTGACACCAACGAACAGCTGTTAACGATCAAAAATATTCACCTTATCGTTGATCGTTGACACGTTTATTTTCAAAAAATTGTTGACTGTTGCAGGACGCAGGTTGTTCGTTGTTCCCGAGGCAGCACACATCGCTACAGGTGACACCTCGGGAACGACGAACTACAACTTACCTGCGGCCGCCGGCAATGACGAAGGAAGGAGGTGGGCGGGATGTTACGGCCGCTCATCTCCGCCCCTCCGCTTCTATTGGGCGGTCGCTTAATGACGCCGCTGTGACGCCGCACGAACACCCCCCTTAGAAAGGAGGCGGTTTGCCGGCAACAGCGACGTCTCTAGGCAGGTAAGTCCGTGTGACGGCTCCTAATGATTTTGTGCACCACGGGCAGCGATTTTCCCGTGACGCACAAACGACGGGGGCGGGTGCTTTCACCAGCGATATCGCTGCGTGTAAAGCCCCCTTTAATCTGGGAGCTCTCTGAAAGCAAAAACCAAAGTTCCTTCTGAGGCTCACAGATGAAAACCAGATAATTCCTTTGACTGTGCACCCCAGCCTAGTGTGCTTGGAGTATTCACAATTTGATACCGTAAGGCCACGTGCGCATGTTGTGAATTTGGTGAGTTTTTTACCTCTGTATTTGTAAGCCAAAACCAGAGTGGACAATAAATGCAGAAGTGGTGCACGTATTTCTAGTATATGTTTTCTCTGACTGTTCTACTCCTGGTTTTGGCATAGAAATACTGGGGTAAAATACTGAACATGTGCATGTGGTCTAATAAGATTTAAAAAAAAAAATGTATGCTTGCAGCCATCTGTGTCTTTTTAGAAGCCAAAGATGTCTTTGCAGTAAAGTAAAACACGGTAGTGATATTTTTATGTTTGCGAACTTCCTGTCATCTTACATTATTAAAGGTGTTTTCCACTACTAATGTGATCCCCTTTAATTTGTCCTAACTATTCCTAACTAACACTTTCCTAATATACTTCCGCTGCCTAACCTGCTCCTGTAAGCTGATTTCTCTGCGGTGCATATATTCCTATATTGATGTTTTAGCTTTGATCCTTTTAGTCTGTAGACTGAAATCGGACAAACAGATCAGGGCACGTCACAGGTGGTACTTCCTGTCTGTGAGATACAGCAGTTCGGGCACCCAATCACACTTCACTCCTCCTGTCAGCCTGTTTTGCGGTGCGGTGCTTTGATGCGACAAGCTCTGCGATGTGCCCATCAGATCGCACGGTTGTCGCAGCACTTGTCACATCAAAGCACCACATTGTAAAACAGGCTGACAGGAGAGTAAAGTGTGATCTGGGCATGTGTGCCCAGACTGCATTCAATCAATAAGGGGAAACCCCACCCGCACCAGTGATGTGCCCTGATCAAGTTGATTGGAGAGGGGAAAACATATAAATAATTCAAGAAAATAAGCTAAAAAGAATTCCAGTGGAGACATAATAAAAAGAATGATGAAAAGGAATAAACAAAAAGAATGAAGATAACTTATTAGGTGTATATTATGTAGATGTATAAAAGGTTTCTTGGGCAAGTTAGACATGGAATGAACATTATATATGAGCTTTATAGGTGTGCAATGATCAGGAAATATATTTAGATAATAGGAAAATGAACACATATCTCATATAACCAGGTGTATATTACGTTACCTGAGCATTATAGGTGTGGAATGATCATGAAATATATGTAGATATTAGGGGAATGAACACATATCCCACACAAACAAGTGTATATTTTATTCCCTGAGCTTCTTAGGTGGGGAATGAACATGGAATATGTGTAGATAATAGGGAAATGTACATATATACCACACAAACAAGTGTATATTTTATTCCCTGAGCGTCTTACACTTGTTTGTGTGGGATATGTGTTCATTCCCCTATTATCTACACATATTCCATGTTCATTCCCCACCTAAGTCGCTCAGGGAATAAAATATACACTTGTTTGTGTGGTATATGTGTTCATTCCCCTATTATCTATATATATTTCATGATCATTCCACACCTATAATGCTCAGGTAACGTAATATACACCTGGTTATATGGGATATGCGTTCATTCTCCTATTATCTACAGATATTTCCTGATCATTCCACACCTATAATGCTCATATATTATGTTCATTCCATGTCTAACTTGCCAAAGAAACCGGTCTCCGGTTGTGCACCTCTGTATATTCTCCCTGGGGTTCATTCTCTTGCAAAGCCCCCACTCCAGCAGCATGTCTCACACAAGGAGCAAGGCTCCAAAGCTTTATTCTGTATGCACTGCATATGCAAGGGTGCCTCTAATACTCTTGCCAGAGGATCCCTATCCTCTGACCTCCGTCCATCAGAGCTCACAGAGGATTCATCATCAGGTCCCAGACCCCGTCCTTCTAAGAGAAGGCGTAGGGTTTCCTCCCCCTCCTCATCCCGCGGCTCTGACTCAAGAGCTGACTCGCAAGATGAGGAGGATGCCCTCATGGGGGGCACGGAGGCTATGTACCCCATCGATCTCTCCGAGGGTGACTCAGATTTTAGTGACTTGATTGCTTCTATTAATTCTGTACTGGATCTCAATCCGCCAGTCTCAGAGGAGCAACCCTCTCTGGCAGAAAAGCATCAGTTTACCTCGCCTAAGAGAGTAAAGAGTGTGTTCTTTAACCACTCCAGTTTTCAGACCGCTGTGACCAAACCCAGGGCCTGTCCTGACAAACGCTTTCCAAAGCGTGGTTCTGATGACAGTTTTCCCTTTCCACCTGAGGTGGTCAAGGAGTGGTCGCACTCCCCAAAGGTAGACCCCCCGGTGTCTAGGCTCTCAGCCCGGACCGTTGTGTCAGTGGCTAACGGCACCTCACTTAAGGATTCCACTGACCGTCAGATTGACCTTCTGGCCAAATCTGTGTATGAAGCTGCGGGGGCCGCGTTTTCCCCGACTTTTGCAGCAGTGTGGGCTCTCAAAGCCATCTCTGCTTCTCTAGAGGAGATGCATTCCCTCACCAAGGAATCTATCCCTGAGATGGTTACCTTAACTTCTCAGGCTTCAGCTTTTTCATCTTATGCCATGTCTGCCATGCTAGAGGCTTCTCACCGCACTGTGGTGGCTTCAGCTAATTCCCTTGTTATCCGCAGGATCTTGTGGCTTCGAGAGTGGAAGGCAGATGCTTCTTCCAAGAAGTTTCTTGCTGGGCTCCCTTTTGCTGGTTCCCGGCTGTTCGGTGAACAGCTGGATGAAATTATTAAGGAAGCTACTGGCGGGAAGAGTACTTCCATGCCACAAACCAAGACCAGGATACCCGCCCAGGGTAGGAATCAATCGAGCTTTCGTTCCTTTCGTTCCTACAACTGGTCGTCCTCTAAGCCCTCCGCCTCGTCCGTGAAGTTGCCCTTAATCAAACAGCAGTCTCTCCAGCTAGCGGTGCGCTCTCTGCTGTGGCCCCGCCGTTATACCCTCAGGCGCCTAATGCAGGTGCTGGGTCAAATGGTGGCGTCCATGGAGGCTGTTCCCTTTGCCCAGTTCCATCTGCGCCCTCTGCAGCTGGACATTCTCCGCTGTTGGGACAAGCGGCCTTCCTCCTTACACAGGTTAGTGGCTCTGTCGCCACGGACCAGGAGCTCTCTTCAGTGGTGGCTTCGGCCCCTCTCCCTGTCCCAAGGGCGCTCCTTCCTGGCCCCGTCCTGGGTGATTCTCACCACGGATGCCAGTCTCTCCGGCTGGGGAGCGGTATATCTCCACCACAGAGCACAGGGCACTTGGACTCCGTCCGAGTCAGCCCTTTCAATCAATGTGCTGGAAACCAGAGCCGTGCTTCTAGCTCTCCTAGCTTTTCACCACCTGTTGGCAGGCAGGCACATTTGAGTCCAGTCAGACAACGCAACAGCGGTTGCCTACATCAATCACCAAAGCGGGACACGCAGCCGCCTGGCAATGATGGAGGTACAACACATCCTTCAATGGGCGGAGGACTCCAAGTCCACCATATCCGCTGTCCACATCCCAGGCGTGGAAAACTGGGAGGCAGATTATCTCAGCCGTCAATGCGTCGACGGTGGCGAGTGGTCCCTGCACCCGGCAGTGTTTCAGTCAATCTGCCGCAAATGGGGCACTCCGGACGTGGACCTAATGGCATCCCGTCACAACAACAAGGTTTCTGTTTACGTGGCTCGCTCCCACGATCCTCAGGCCTTCGCCGCGGATGCTCTGGTTCAAGACTGGTCCCAGTTTCGTCTGTCCTACGTGTTTCCCCCTCTAGCTCTCTTGCCCAGAGTCCTGCGCAAGATCAGAATGGAGGGCCGTCGAGTCATCCTCATTGCACCGGACTGGCCCAGGCGAGCTTGGTATCCGGACCTGCTCCAACTGTCCGTAGAGATGCCGTGGCATCTTCCGGACCGTCCAGACCTACTCTCGCAAGGTCCGTTTTACCGCCCGAATTTTGCGGCTCTCAAATTGACGGCGTGGCTCTTGAGTCCTGGATTTTGACGGCTTCTGGTATTCCTCCTGAGGTCATCTCCACTATGACTGGGGCCCGTAAGTCTTCCTCCGCCAAGATCTATCACAGGACTTGGAAAATTTTCCTGTCCTGGTGTCGCTCTTCCGGCCAACCTCCTTGGCCATTCTCTTTGCCGACCCTTCTGTCTTTTCTACAGTCCGGTCTGCAGCTAGGACTGTCCCTCAACTCTCTCAAGGGACAAGTTTCAGCTCTGTCAGTACTGTTCCAGCAGCGTCTCGCCCGGCTGGCTCAGGTCCGCACCTTCATGCAAGGCGCGTCTCACATCATTCCGCCTTATCGGCGGCCCTTGGATCTCTGGGACCTTAACTTGGTGCTCACGGTATTGCAGAAACCCCCTTTTGAGCCTCTTAGGGAGGTTTCTTTGTATCGTCTTTCTCAGAAAGTGGCCTTTCTAGTTGCCATAACTTCTCTCAGGAGAGTCTCTGATTTGGCTGCGCTCTCCTCGGAGTCACCTTTTTTAGTTTTTCACCAGGACAAGGTGGTTCTCCGTCCGACTCCGGACTTTCTTCCTAAGGTGGTCTCTCCCTTCCACCTTAACCAGGACATTTCCTTACCTTCCTTCTGTCCGGCCCCTGTTCATCGCTTTGAAAAAGCGCTGCATACTCTAGATCTGGTGCGTGTTCTCCAGATTTATGTGTCTCGCACCGCTGCACTTAGGCGGTGCACCTCTCTTTTTGTGCTAACCACAGGGCGGCGCAAGGGTCTCCCTGCTTCTAAGCCGACCTTGGCCCGTTGGATTAGATCGACCATTTCGGACGCCTACCAGAGTACTCAGGTGCCTCCCCCGCCGGGGATCAAAGCACACTCGACCAGAGCTGTTGGTGCCTCTTGGGCTTTTAGGCACCAGGCTACGGCTCAACAAGTCTGTCAGGCTGCCACTTGGACTAGCCTGCATACCTTCTCGAAGCACTACCAAGTGCATGCTCATGCTTCGGCAGATGCGAGCTTGGGCAGACGCATCCTTCAGACGGCTGTCGCCCACTTGTGAAGTTAGGTTCTGCCTACTTCTTAGTTTTTCTGTTTATTTCCCACCCAGGGACTGCTTTGGAATGTCCCATGGTCTGGGTCTCCCAAAGGAACGATAAAGAAAAAGAGAATTTTGTTTACTTACCGTAAATTCTTTTTCTTATAGTTCCGTATTGGGAGACCCAGCTCCCTCCCTGTTGCCTGTTGGCAATTTCTTGTTCCGTGTGTTATCACCGGCTGTTGTCAAGACAGAGTCTCCGGTTGTTCCGGCTCTTGCTCTGTTCTACTTGTGGGTGGCTATTCTCCTTCAGCTTTTGCACTAAACTGGCTGGGACTGGCTCACCAGGGGGTGTACAAGCTCAGAGGGAGGAGCTACACTTTTAAGTGTAGTACTTTGTGTGTCCTCCGGAGGCAGAAGCTAAACACCCATGGTCTGGGTCTCCCAATACGGAACTATAAGAAAAAGAATTTACGGTAAGTAAACAAAATTCTCTTTTTTGAAATAGATCACTCTGTGTGTAATGACTCTATATAAGATATGCATTTTCCCTTTTTGTATTACTAAAATAAATAAACTTTTTGATGATATTGTAATTTATTGAGATGCACTTGTGTTTAGGTAGTTTAAATGCCATTTTGGGGTGACAGACTCCTTTTAATGCATGATCCAAAGTGTGATAAACAAGATGTTTTTTCTCTCTTGTTCATGTCGATTGACTGGATTAACTTTCAGAACCAGAATTTTACACATTTCTATATACAAGTATTCATATTATTTTCTTCTAAAGACTCTTCTAAGCCTTTTTTTATACCATCAATCGTTCCCGCTGTTACCAGCTCCTGAGGCAGGCTGCGCAACACAATAATAGTTCTCATGATAAAATAGGCTTGTATCCTCCAGAGGGAGTGACCCTTGTCTTTTGATGGAGTTTTCATTAGGCCTCTTTCACACGTCAGTGATTCTGGTATGTATGCGCTAGTTTTTATACGTAGCAGAATCACGGACATACGCCGACCATTCAAATCAATGGCTCTGCGCATACATTAGTGATTGTTCACCGACCATGTCCCCGTACGGTGTACATGCGTGTCCGTTTGCTGCACATGGAGACATGTCCATTTTTTTTTTTTGGCATCACTGATGTCCCACGGACCACACTATGGTGAGATCCGTGAAACACGCACCTCAAAAACACGCACATTGAAAATAAAAAGCTTTTTATACTCACCTTCTCCAGCGACGCTGTCTTCACCTGCTGCTCTCTGCTGCTTCCAGGCCGGCACATTTTTCTCATGCATATGCATTTATGCACAGCACAGCCGACCCTGAAGTAGCTGCAGTGGGGGTCACCGGCGGCCAGAAACACAGTAGAGCCAAAGAGTTCACCACGGACAGCAGGAGCGGGGACAGGTGAGTTTACCGTACCTTCATGTGCTATCACGGATCACTGATCACGGATAGCACATGTAGAACCCACGTGTTCCGTGAATCACAGCACACAGAGGGACATATGCATTTTTAACACGTCAGTGAAAACGTCTGTGTTGTTCACTGACGTGTGAAACAGGCCTTACACAGCTTTTGACTATACTTTTTGTAAGGGCCAGTTATGTACTTGTTCATGTTAATCATATCCTCTCCCCCCTTTAGATGTCTCTTCTCAAGACTAAATTAATTTAATTATTTTAGCCCCTTCCCGAGATGATGTTTTTTCATTTTTATTTATTTTTTTCATTTTTTGCTCTTTAGTTTTTTCTTTCCCTTATTTCAAAAGACATACCGTAAATCATTTATTTTTTTTCTGTCAATTTAGCCATATGAGTGCTTGTTTGGTATTTGTGGGATATGTTATACTTTTGAATGACACCATTCATTTTTCCATGTGATTTACTGGGGAAAAAAAAATCTGTTTTTATTTTATGATGACATTATGATTCTCCAGGTCAGTACAATTCTGGCACTGCCAAACTTTCATAATTTTTTTTTTTAATTTAAGCATTAGTAGGGCTTAAGTGTAGAGGGGGCTCAGCAGCTGGTACTGACCATATTATTTGTCTCTAACAGTCTCGTTTGAAACTTAGTCTGAAACCTGTTAAACACGACCTTTTCACAACCTTGGATGTTTTGGTATATCTAATGTTATGTCCTTAAGTTTGATGAGCGTTCTCGTGAAGAGCCCGCATGTTTTCCTGCACATGTCTGCTGTTCTGATCAGCCGACATGTCCCTCTAAGAGGCACGGGTGGATTGGAGATGTAACGCTCTCCGCCGGGGATGGCGGCGAGCTGGAGTGGACCCACTGAACCACAGGATGAACCCAGGCTTACCCTTTCGTGGGAAGGGCTTAACTAAGTGCCCGTCACGAGGTGGAACGCCAGGTACCACTCACAGGGTAGTAACCGAGTCTGTGGCAGCTGAGCAAAGCAGAGAGGCAGCAGGACTGGGGCCAGGTAACGGACAGGAGGGGCACAGGCAGGACAGGCAGGATGGGCACTGGCAGAACAGGACACAGTCTGGATGGGGAACAGGCAGGATGGGTACAGGCAGGTGCAGAACTTCTGGCACGGGTCATGAGGCTCGGGACAGCAGGCAGACAGAAAACAAGTGCAGGCGAGTCGGACACAGGTACAAGGTTCAAACAGGCATGGACTATGGGTGCAAGATTCAGGCTGGTACCAAAGACCAGACAGGACAGGTCCAGGGAACAGTAGAGAAGAACTGGTTACAAGCAGTACTGGTGCTGGAGGTTAGCAGACCAAAGCAGACAGGCAGGACCAACACTCGTTAGGATCAGAATCCTAATGCGTTGCTCTGGCCCCTCCCATCAGGAGGAGGAGCCTCAAGTACCTGGTGCCTCCCAATCATATCCTGGGGACATCATACCAAGGTGCGCATGCTTACTCACAAATGGAAAGGCAGCATGTGCGCTCGCACCCCCTAGGCTGGAGGGCAGGAAACCATAGCAGACAGACAGGACCAACGCACAGATTAGGATCTGAATCCTAATGCATTGCTCTGGTCCCTCCCATCACGAGGAGCTGAAGGCCACACACACGTGGACATCTGCATAGGAATTGAGCCGGGAACTGCACTACACGTGGATGGAAATAGAGGGACGCAGAGGACCATGCGATGCGTGGGTGGCCACGGAGTGAGAGGAGAGAGCAGAAGCCGACACTCACATGGGCATTCACGGAGGGGATAAGCCGGGGACTGCACTACACATGGACGGCAGGGAAGAGGGGAGAGACATGGCGTTAGGATGCGGACGAGCGCCAGCGTACTATGGGAGCCGGAGCTACTGTGTGGGGCCATCTTTCACTGCAGTTTACTGCTGCAAGTTTGTTGGTATATGTCTTTACCAGCTTTGCACATCCAGAAGCTAAAATTTGTGCTCACTCTTTTCAAAATAGTTCTACCTCAGGGAGATTTCATGGAGGATGTCTGTAAACAATAATTTTCAAATCTTGCACAGATTCATACATCACATTTACCAGGAGAATCATATATACTAGGATGAGGAACATACGGTATATACCAGAATGGGCCCAGGATGGGGAACATATGTACCAGGTTGCGGCCCATATATACCAGGATGGAGATCATATATACCAGGATGGGATAAGGATGGGGAACATATATACCAGGATTGAAGAAGGACACATATACCTGGAAGGGGCCTAGGATAGGGGACATTATTAGAGAACTGGGGGACATTACACCCATAACAATGTTAGGAGCAGATCCCCCCTCCCCCATAACAGCACGTCAGCACCACATTTTTGCTTACATTTTTTCTTCCTATTTTCCTCTAAAACCTAGGTGCGCCTTATGATCCAGTGGATCTTATAGTCCAAAAAATATGGTACTATACAAATGGTACGCCTGCACAGGTTCGGATACAATCCTCCGCAGTATCCTAGTGGAGCTATGACTGGCTCGACTCATAAACCCCAGTTAGCCAACGTGAACCTTTTCTTCTTCTTCCGGAGGGTCCCTTCAGAGAGGCTTCGATATCTCTTTTTGCTGTTTAGCAGCCTCTTCACACTAACTCTGGTCACTGCTGACAATCTCTCACAGGCTGCTTCTGACGCACTGCCATGTGCAAAACAAACAGTCTCATTATAGCAACTGAGACACACCCATGGGTGGAGGTATGTGGATAGCCAGACTCACCCATTTCTCCAGCTATCCGTAAACCTGGCCCTGTGAATACTTTAACAAAACATATGGCACTACAGGTACGAGACGGATCTCCAGTTTTACACCACTTCTGTGGTATACAGTGTGTCCACCCATATCCTGTCCACCGCCATTAACTTGAGAACGGTGGCAGCTATAGGCATAGAAGTGGTGTCTAGGTATAGTAAAATAGCCATGTGCTATGCAATGAAACTACCTATAGCACCACCTAGTGGAAAACAACGAAGTTAGCATTTTTATCTCTAAAACGGAACGAGATAAAGAAAAAAAAGTGAATTACAAAGTTGTAGGGCTTCATCAATTCAATACGAATCGACCCCTTGCATACAGAAATGCTATGATTAGAATGTGTAAAGCTCACAAGACTGCGGACATGACACAATACCTCATGGAGTCCTTCCTACAAGTCATTGGGTATGGTGGCTGCGTGGAGTGGCCTCCACGCTCACCTGACCTGAGCCCATTGGACTTCTTTCTGTGAGGTCACATCAAACAGCAGGTGTATGCGACCCCTCCACCAACATTGCAGGACCTACGACGACGTATCACAGATGCTTGTGCAAACGTGTCACCTACCATATTGCACAACATGCAGCAAGACACAGTATGCTGTCCAGAGTCCAGATGTGCATTGCAGCTGACGGTGGCCACTTTGAGCATCAAAGTTAAATGAGCGCCATATGCGTGACCCGCATTTAATGTTTTGGTGGGCTCCTGGGTTTCATATCATAGCATTTCTGTATGCAAGGTGTCGATTCGTATTGAATTGTTGATGCCCTACAACTTTGTAATTCACTTTTTTTCTCTACCTCGTTCCGTTTTCGAAATAAAAATGCTAACTCCGTTGTTTTCCACCAGGTGGTTCCATAGGTGGTTTCATTGCGTAGGGCATGGCTACTTTACTATACCTAGACACCACTTCTATGCCTATAGCTGCCGCTGTTCTCAAGTTAATGGCGGTGGACAAGATATGGGTGGACACACTGTATACCTGCCATTTACAATGTAGCCGGTTGTCATGTTACAGAATCCATAACTTGTCTGATGATGTGATGCATAGCTATGTCCATAAAGTATTGTGCTACCTGATGAGTTAAGGATTACTACATATGTATTTATGTTAGGCGCATTAAATATAAAATTAAACACTAGCATGCCCAATGCTAACAGCATGTAATATACTTAATATACTCACTGTTAGGATTCAGCTCTGCTTGCTGGTTCCAGTGGTTATCACTTCACCACTCATATGCAATTTTCATACTTAGGCCCTGTGCGCACGCTGCGGTTTTTGCCGTGGATTTGCTGTGGTTTTGCTGCATGAATTGCTGCAGAAAATGTTCATAACCTTTCTGCAGTCATTCCCCAGCAAAACCAATGGTAAAAAAAAAAGGTGTGCGCACACTGCGTTTTTTTCACCTACAGGTTTTGCTGCAGGATTTCTGCAGCAAAAAAGAATGTGCATGCCACTTTTTTCCACAGATACCTGCGTGTTTTTTGCCATATATAATAGTAAAATACCGCAGGGACCAACCTGCGGAAAAATTGCTGCAAAACCGCAACAAATCGCGGTAAAACCGCATGCAGTTTTCGGGTGCAGTTTGCTGTGTGTTTTTATCGCAGGTGCGGTAATCTTTTAGAGGCTGCGGAATTTTCTTAAGAAAATTCCATTTTCTATTGCGCACTGGGCCTTACGGTCACATGTCAACTAGCTTCCCTTCATGCTATTCTCAATTAAGCAGGCTCTGTAGTATTTCACTGAACATTGATATAATTAGGAAAAGCAACTCACTGGCCTGTAACTGTGAGGGTACATTCACATGACCGTCCTGTTTTTGCGGTCCGCAAAAAACAGCCCTGTTTTTCCACGGATGCATTAGTGTGATATCCGTATCCTTTCCGTTCTATATACGATTCGTGTGTCAGCTGTGTGCCTTCCATTTTTTTTGCGGACCATGAAAAAACCCCAGAAGGATTGTTACATACAGTGAAAAGCTAAAAAGATAGATAGCTGAATAGATAGACAGAGGGACAGATATATAGATAGATAGAGGGATAGATAGACGATAGATAGATAGATAGATAGATGGACAGATAGATGAGAAAGACATACAATGTCACTATCCTGCATTTTGTAATCTTGCACCCTTTAGTGCCTTTCAAATGGCACTAAGGCTGTGTGCGCATGTCTGCGTGTTGCATGTTTTTATGCTGCGTTTAGAACTGCAGCGTAACTGCATACATCCTGCATCCCCAGCACAATCTATGAAGATTGTGCATAATCCAACTGCACGTTGCGTTTGAGAGCGCAGCGTTTCGAATGCTGAAATTTTTATCCAAAACGCTGCGTTCTAAAAAGCAACATGTCACTTCTTTTGTGCGTTTCGGGTGCTTTTCCCCACTCTGTCTATGGCAGAGCAAGTATCCAGAACGCATGAATTCTGCATTCAACGATGCATCCAGAACGCAGCTTTTCGGCTGCGTTCTGAAACTCACGAACGCTGTGGAAGAATTGGCATGGCAGAATGCAGACGTGCGCACATACCCTAAAGGGTGTTTAGCCTTGTACTTAGCCAAAAAATAAATAAATAATTAAACAAAACGACGTGGGACACCCCTATTATTTGTAGCCAGCTAGGGTAAAGCAGACAGCTGCAGCCTGCAAACCGCAGCTGGCAGCTTCACCCTGGCTAGTAATCCAAAACAAAGGGCACCCCACGCTGTTATTTTCAATTAAATTAAACAAATAATTTAAAACAAAAACCATGGGGTCCACCCCAAATTAGGTAAAGCAGACAGCTGTGATCTGGTATTCTCAGACTAGGGAGGTCCATGGTTATTGAACCCTCCCCAGCCTAAGAATAGCAGGCTGCTGCCGCCCAAGAAGCGTTGCATCCATTAGATGCGCCAATCCTGGCACTTTGCCCCAGCTCATCCCATTGCCCTGGTGCAGTGGCAAACAGGATAATATATGGGGCTGATACCAGCTGTGTAATGTGCCCTGACATTAGTGATGTCACGGCGTCTATCAGATACCCAACATCACTAACCCAGTCAGTAATAAAAAAAAATAGACAACAAACAAATTTTTATTTGAAATAACACTCCCCAACACATTCCCTCTTTCACCAATTTATTGAAAAGAAAAAACAAATCCGGTTCTGGCGTAATCCAATAAGGGGGTCCCACAACGATCCATACTCACTGTCCCAGTCAATGAAGAACAGAATCTTCCCAATTGGCTGGGAGAGCAGTGCAGTGACCTGAGCTAACATCATTAGGTCAGGCCACATCACCGCAGGGCATCACGAGCGCCGACGTCATGAGGTTAGCTAGGTACATTACCTGCAGTGATGAAGTTCACTGAACTTGTGACGTCAGCACTCATCACTGAGTTCAATGACCACCATGATCTCACCGCAAGTCTCACGGGCGGCCCAAGACTGTGACTAGGAGTGACGTCACAACCACTCACAAGACTTGAGGTGATATTGCTGCAGGCATGGACGTCAGGAGTTCATCAGTGGACAGCGGACTTCATTACCACAGGTAATGAAGTTAGCTAACCTTCTGACTGCAGCACTCATCATCCCCGCAGCTGCTCACACTGCTGTCTGAGCAGCTGCGGGGCAGGAGTGGGATATAGACTGCAGGGGCACCCGACGGAAGCCACACGGAAGTGCTTCTGGACATTTTGCGGACCCATTAACTTGTATTGAGTCACGGTCCACAATTGTGGAACCTAATAGGACATGTTCCATAATAACGGACATATGGACAGACATACAGACTCCGATGTGTTTTTTGTAGGATCTGATGGCACACAGAAATACTTCCGTGTGCCATCCGATCCTACACAAAACACATTAAAAAGATGGTCTTGTCAGTATGTCTGCAAAAAAAGCAACTGGAACTGGCCAAGACAAGCGGAACAGTCGTCTGATTGAGCCTCAAGTATGCAAATCGCATATGAGCAGTCACATAACTATGCAAACCACTGAAGCTGCATATAGGAGGGGGTATTACTGAATTTTTCCTCCAGGTTATTTCTCCCTGGAGCTGCCAGCTGTCATTCATGCAGGCATATCCGGAGCAACTACAGTCACTGACAACACCACTGTGAGTGTCGGCAATAAGCAGATGCAGATGCTGCTGCAACTTTATACAACACTACAATCTCTGCAGCTCTCGAATCAGCTGCCCCCCTCACACACACCAAAACCCGCACAATCAACAGGCAACCCTGGCACACGAGGCAGACTAAAGAACTAAGACGGGCTTCCAGAATTGCTGAGCGCAGATGGAAGAAGTTTCATTCCACTGAGCACTTCATTGCATATAAAGAGTCCCTGACATCTTTCAAGTCCACACTCACTGCTGCAAAACAAACTTCTCATCCCTCATATCCTCTCTCTCTCACAACCCTAAACAGCTATTCAACACTTTTAATTCTCTCCTCCGTCCTCCAGCACCACCTCCCTCTCCTCTCCTCTCAGCTGAAGACTTTGCCTCTTTCTTCAAGCAGAAGATTGACAACATCAGAGCAAGCTTTGGCCCACAATCACCACAGCCCCTCATCATAGCTACTCAGCCTTCTTCCTCCAAATCCAGCTTTTCCACCATGACAGAAAACAATCTTTCCACTCTACTCTCAAGATCACATCTAACAACCTGTGCACTGGACCAGCTCCCATCGCACCTTATCCCCAACATCACCGCAGTCCTCATCCCAACCGTAACCCATCTCTTCAACCTATCACTAACAACTGGTGTATTCCCTTCATGCTTTAAACATGCCTCTATTACACCCATCCTCAAAAAGCCCTCCCTTGACCCATCCTCTGTGTCAAACGATCGCCCCATATCCCTTCTTCCCTATGCCTCAAAACTACTGGAATAGCATGTCCATCTTGAACTGTCCTCATACCTCTCCTCCTGCTCCCTCTTTGACCAGCTACAATCTGGCTTCCGACCGCATCATTCCACTGAAACTGCCCTAACTAATGTCACTAATGACCTACTAACCGCCAAAGCCAAGCGACACTACTCTATCCTCCTCCTCCTGGACCTGTCCTCTGCCTTCGACACAGTAGAACATTCCCTCCTACTACAGATTCTCTCATCTCTGTGCATCACAGACTTGGCCCTATCTTGGATTTCTTCATACCTAACCGACCAAACTTTCAGCGTCTCCCATTCTCACACCACTTCCTCATCTCGCACCCTATCTGTCGGTGTCCCCCAAGGCTCAGTTCTTGGACCCCTGCTGTTCTCCATCTACAACTTCGGCCTGGGACAGCTCATAGAGTCCCACGGCTTCCAGTATCATCTCTATGCCGATGACACACAGATCTACCTCTCTGGACCTGACATTACCTCTCTACTAACCAAAATTCCACAATGTCTGTCTGCTATTTCATCCTTCTTCTCTGCGCGATTCCTAAAACTTAACATGGACAAAACAGAGCTCATTGTCTTTCCTCCTCCTCACTCATCTCCTCCAACAAGCCTTTCCATCAAACTCGATGGTTGCTTACTCTCCCCAGTCTCACAAGCTCGTTGCCTTGGAGTGACCCTCGACTCTTCTCTATCCTTCAAGCCACACATCCAAGCCCTCTTGAACTCATGCCGATTACAACTCAAAAACATCTCCCGGATCCATGCTTTCCTTAACCAAGAATCAGCAAAAACAGTGCATGCCCTCATCATCTCCTGCCTCGACTACTGCAACCTCCTGCTCTCTGGCCTCCCTTCCAACACTCTTGCACCCCTCCAATCTATCCTAAACTCTGCGGCCTGCTTAATCCACCTCTCCCCTCGCTATTCCCCAGCCTCGCCACTCTGCCAATCCCTTCACTGGCTTCCCATCACCCAATGACTCCAGTTCAAAACACTAACCATGACTTACAAAGCCATGCACAACCTGTCTCCTCCCTACATCTGTGACCTAGTCTCCCGGTACCTACCTGCACGCAACCTCAGATCCTCACAAGATCTCCTTCTCTGCTCCTCTCTTGTCTCCTCTTCCCACAATCACGTACAAGATTTCTCCCGTGCCTCCGCCATACTCTGGAATGCTCTACCTCAGCACATCAGACTCTCCCCTACCGTGGAAAGCTTCAAGAGGAACCTCAAGACCCACCTCTTTAAACAAGCCTACAACCTACAATAGCCCTCAGTCCAGTAGACCACTGCGCAACCAGCTCTGTCCTCACCTATTGTACCATCACCCATTCCCTGTCGACTGTGAGCTCTCGCAGGCAGGGTCCTCTCTCCTCCTATACCAGTCTGTTTTGTACTGTTAATGATTGTTGTACGTATACCCTCTTTCACTTGTAAAACACCATGGAATAAATGGCACTATAATAAATAATAAGCAAACCCTAGCACTGACTGATTACTTGGTCTGTTCTAATGCAGCATAGAACTGACTGTCAGTCAGTATTGGCCATGCCCACAGCCGCTGCTGTCAGTGCTGTGAGTAGTGACAGTAATTGCTCCTGGCACAATTGCGCACTTTCAATACTGTAGCTGGATACCTTCCTAACACTATTGACCTATATATTAACCCCATATCTACATGTTAAAGCCTTATCAGACCTGACAAGTTCCCTTTAAGCAGCATGTAATTATGTCAGCAAAATCAAATGGTCTTGTTTCTATGTATAGAACTTGCCAAAGCTGTGCACATTATGTTCTCTAAGAGTCACCTGAAGATGAATATAGAAAAATTACATGGCAGCTTCCTGAAAATGGTACAATGTGTGCAGATGTAGTCAGCGTTTTTTACATATTACTGCCCCTCCATTATATGAATATGCTCAAATTTCTTACACTTTATTGCAATGTTGCATTATTGCACATTAACCCATTTTTTAAATTAACAATTTTTTTAGCACTTTGCTCCATTTCCAGATGCCATCTTCTTTGGTCAACATAGCTGTATGATGGCTTTATTTCTTGTAGAATGAGTTGTAGTTTTGAATGACTATCTAATTGCCACTTTCTTGTCTTTTTTCGTGGGTTCCATTTTACGGTATTCATGGTTCACTAGAAATGACATTGGTAACATGTTTGTTTTCCTTTATTAATTTTCTTTTTTTTAATTAAAGGGAACCAAACATAAGGATTTTGGTATATTAGGTAAAGCCAGTGCAGTACTAGCACTATCAGGCACAGTCTGTACATACCATTAGTTGGCAGCTCGGATGTTTAGGCTGTGAAATCCAAGTTTATGAAGTTTGAAAATTCATCCACTTTTTGATTGACGTGTGCACCCCTCCAGATAATATCCGGGCGGGTTATGCACATGATTCCCGCCCCCCCCACTGTCGCCTGTTCCACCCTCTCTCTGGCTGTATGCACATTTCTCTATTCAGAAACACGGCGTCGGAGCTGGCGCCTGCGCATAACGCTTATCTCCGGTGCCATGTTTCTGAAGCCCGCATTACCTAGTCTTGTGCATGAGAGGGCTTCTTCAGATGTCGTGACCGCGGGAGCGCGCTCGGTCACAAGAGGACTGGAGAACAGCTGATCTTACTTATTAGCTGCAGCAGACGATATCGTAGCTGCAGCTAATCGGGCCTTTTTTTTAATTATTTCATGAATTTTATGAAATAATTAAAAAAAAAATGACGTAGGCTTTGCGCAATTTTTGTATCCAGCCAGGTACAACTAGGCAGCTGGGGACTGGAATCTGCAGCGCAGGGTGGCCCAAGCTTTCTGGACCCCCCACTGCGAATTGCAGTCCGCAGCCACCCCAGAAAATGGCGCTTTCATAGAAGCGCCGTCTTCTGGCACTGTATCCAACTCTACCAGCAGCCCTGGTGGTGGGTGGCACGCTGGGTAATAAGGGGTTAATACCACCTTTTGATTTACCAGCTGATATAAAGCCCGAGATTCTTAATGTCAGGCCAAGTTTGACCTGGCCATTAAGAATCTCCAACAAAGGGTTAAAAAAAAGATACCACACAGGCACGGTGTCTTGGGGATGCACGGTTTCCTCCGATCAGCTGTTCTCTTCTGTTGTGACCACGCGCGCTCCCGTGGTCATAGGAGAGCAGAGGATGTGAGGGCTCATGCGCCACCCTCTCAGTCAGAAGATTAGAGCAGCAGGGAGTAAGGCAGGCTTCAGAAAGATGGCTCCGGAGATAAGCACTATGCACAGGCGCCAACTCCGACGCCATGTTACTGAAAAGAAAAATTAGCATAGAGCCTGAGAGAGGGAGGAACATGCGCCAGGGGGGCAGGGGGCGGGAATCATGTGCATAACCCGCCCGGATATTAATTGCTTAGTGCAACTGTCAATCAAGAAGCTGCCGAATTTTTAAACTTCACTTTCTTGGCTTTGAATGGCTAAACATCTGAGCTGACCACTAATGGTATGTGGATAATCTGCCTAACTATGCCAGTACTGCACTGGCTTTACCTTATATACGAAAATCCTGATGTTTGGCTCCCTTCAAGGGGTCAATTTTGCGATTCATTCAAAGTTTTGATCACCTTTTTATTGCATTTATTTGGGGGGAGTTGAAGTGGATTAAAAGAGTACTCATGTTGTTTTGATCTATTTCTCTTCATATTTTTCTAGTTCTTGACAAGTTCATGAGAAGCAGAGGCGTTCATTACGTCACAGATTGTAAATCAACTCTGTGACGGGAGTAAGATTTGAGGCGAGGTGCATGCCAGTTTTCAGACCTGTATGCCTTAATGAATCAGAAGCACGTGACTGCAGCACACCACCTCATCAAACTGGCATGATAAAAAAACGGTTTTGATAAATTAGGGCCTTTGTATTTATTTTTGGATTGGGAAAACAGGGATGATTTACACTTTTAGATTTTAATCTTTATATATTATTTTAACTATTTTAATTTTACATTGCTGCAAAGCCACATAGGCAATTGGTGCTAGCTCTTGTCACTGGTGTTAGAACCAGATGCTAACTGTGCAACACAGCCGGCATCTGTCCAGTATGGACCGAGCTTACCTACTGAGCCCACTCCATACAAATGCACCTTAATGTGACTTACTGGAAGTTTAGGGTGTTCTAGGGGGTTAAAGAGGACCTGTTATCAGATCTAAAGTGACAAGTTTATACTCTTATTCCCCCTGCTTCTCTGAGTATTCTGGTTTTATTTGTTATTTTTCAATTTGTCATATGGTACCAGAGATATGGGCCTTTTTATTTAGTGGTACCGTACATCTTCTCATCTTTAGGAAGAGGGTTTGGCCCAAAGGGTAATAATGCAGAGCAACCTAAAGACATGCCCTCAGAGAATCTGTGAGCCATGTCTGCTTTGAAAGATCTCTAAATAAAAAGGCCCATATCTCCAGAACTCTATGGTAGATTTAAAACAAAACAACTTCCCCAAAAACAACAAAACACTCAGGGAAGTAGTAGTAATGAAATTAAAGCAAAAACTGATTACTTTATATCTGGTCCTACTCCAGGAATTCACGTCTAAACGGTAAGTCTTTGTGCTAACCACAAAGAAACAAGGGTTCCACCCTAAGCTCTTATTAGCTAAACTCAATCTCCAGTACCTACCATATTTACCCGAAATAAGACCTACACTGAAAATAACACATAGCAGGAATTTTTTACCTTTTTTGAATATGCTTAAAATATAAACTTGTCACGCTGTACAAAGGCTAGTAAGATGTAGTACAGCGTAATCTCCCACTCCTCCCGACAGAATTGGTGTAACTCAGCCATGTTTGTAGGTCACCTTGCTCGCACCTGCCTTTTCAGCATTGCCCATAAATTTTCAATGGGATTGAGATCACGGCTTTGTGATGACCACTCCAAACATTGACTTTGTTATCGTTAAGCCACTTTGTAACCAGTTTGGCAGTATGCAATGGTTCATTGTCCATTTGGGAGACCCATTTCTGCCCAAGATTTAAGTTCCTGGCTGATGTCTTGAGATGTTGCTTCAGTATTGTCACATAATCATCTTTCCTCATGATGCCATCTATTTTGTGATGTGCACCAGTCCCTCCTGTGGCAAAACAATCCACAACATGATGCTGCCACCCCCGTGATTGACAGTTGGAATGGTGTTCTTAGGCTTCAAAGCTAGGGGGCAAAGGGAGCAATAGGGTAGTCAAACAGTGAGCCTCTAGCCAGGAAAGTCGAGTCACTGCAAAGGGAGGATTAATATCAAAGTCAGAAAACAGAACCGAGTCGTAAGCCGGGAGATCAGGTATGCAGAGGGAAACACAAAGAACACACAGGAGAGGGAAGTCAAAGACCGGGACAGGCAGACGAACGGTGGAGTTTCAAAGTCAGGACTAGAGTTGAGCGATGCTCGAGTGGAACGGTTCGCCAATTTCAAATCCGAGTGATTTTTGGCGGCGTTCGGGTCGTTCGACAAACAAGAACGATTTGCTTAAAGCTCGGCAGTTCGAGTTACCGTTCGAGAACGGTTCGATCACCAAAAGCTTGGCTTTTCACAGTAAATATGTGCGCATATTGCGTATCTGCATTCGTCCTGCGTCCCCAGCACAATCTCTCTCTCTTTCCTACTCAACGATCACGGGCGTGAGGCTGCACGGCTGTCACAAAGCTCCGGCGGCTTTTCTTCTTTAGAAAATGGTTGCCGCTTCATTATTCAATCAGGTATTCCCTGCTTTCCCCGCCCACCGGCGCCCATGATTGCTTGCAGTCAGACACGCTTCCACGATGAGTGACAGCTGTCTCACTGCAACCAATCATAGCCGCTGGCGGGCGGGTCTATATCGTGCAGTAAAATAAATAAATGAATTAAAAAAAAAAAAAATGCGGTTCCCCCAATTTTGATACCAGCTAGGATAAAGCCACATTGCTGGAGGCTGGTATTGTCAGGATGGGGAGCGCCACGTTATGGAGAGCCCACCACCCTAACAATATCACCCAGCAGCCGCCCGGAATTGCTGCATCCATTAGATGCGACAGTCCCGGGACTCTACCGAGCGCATCCCGGATTGCCCTGGTGCGGTGGCAATCGGGGTAATAAGGAGTTAATCATGGCAGGCGTCTCCCCGAGATACCTTCCATGATTAACCTGTAAGTGAAAGTAAATAAACACACAACGAAAAATCCTTTATTTGGAATAAAAGACAAAAAAACACCCTCTTTCACCATTTTATTAAAATCCTCAAATACCCCTCCAGGTCCGACGTAATCCACAGAGGTCCCACTATGCATCTAGCTCTGCTACAGGAAGCTGACAGGAGCGCCGTAGAACAGGAGCGCTCTGTGTCAGATCCAGAGCAATGAAGTGAGCCGCCCTGTCAGCGGAGACTTCACCCAGCTAGTGCCTGCATGTGCGGTGATGATGGGGGTTGTAGTGCCTGCGTGTGTGCGGTACTGATGGTGTTTGCCCGCCCATCCATCCGCCCGCCCATCCATCCATCCGCCTGTCCATCCATCCATCCGCCCATCCATCCATCCGCCCATCCATCCATCCTTGCAGCTGAACAATCTGCTTCTAGATTCTCTACTGCAGTATAGAGGTCAAGATTACCAAATTTAATTTATTTTTAATTTTAAATTGTAATTATTATTTAATTATAATTTAATTTAATTATGCACTGAGGCGAGGAGCCGGACATCAGCTGTGAGCCGCAGGACAAACCTCTAAAATCGGAGTAGTTCAGGGAATGAGGCTGCATTGCTCTCTCCTCTCTCTTCTCTCTTTTTCTCTCTCCCTCTCTCTCTCTCTCTCTCTCTCTCCCTCTCTCTCTCTTTCTCTCTCTCTTTTTCTCTTTCTCTCTCTTTTTCTCTCTCTTTCTCTCTTTTTCTCTCTCTCTCTTTTTCTCTCTTTTTTTCTCAGTCTCTCTTTTTCCCTCTCTCTCTCCTCTCTCCTCTTCTCTCTCCTCTTCTCTCCCCTCTCTCTTCTCTCTCTCTCCTCTCTCTTCTCTCCTCTCTCTCCTTCTCTCTCTCTCCTCCCACTCTCTATCTTCTCTCACGCTCTCTCTTCTCTCCTCTTCTCTCACTATCTCTCTTCTCTCTCTCTTTCTCACTCTCCCTCTTCTCTTTTCTCTCTCTTTTCTCTCCCTTGTCTCTCGTTTTTCTCTATCTTCTTCCTCTCTCTCTCTCCTCTCTCTTTTCTCTCTCTCTCTCTTGTCTCTCCTCTATCTCTTCTCTCCTCTCTCTCTCAGACCTGACGATGATCAGCTGATGTGGTCACCTGACGGAATCAGCTGACACTATAAGTCGAGCGGTGAGGCTGGCTTTTTACCGCCCGGCTGGCTAAACTATCAGCTGATGCTGTCGGACAGGAGTCTGCACAGAAGTGTGTAGTTTTTTGGGGGTTTTTTTGCACTGATGCATCAGCTGATTGTATAAAATCCATTTATACAATGAGCTGCTGTGTCATGTGATTCAGGCCCTTGAACCTGACACATCATCTGATCGCATTGCCTTCCAGCAAACCGATCAGATGATATTGGATCCGGATTGGACGGCGCGGGACCCTTGACCCAGGATTATTGCGGAAAGTGGTTCTTTATTTCAATAAAGATGGAGTGTGTTGTGTTTTATTTCTAATAAAAATATTTTTCTGTGTGTTGTGTTTTTTTTTAATCTGTACTAGAAATTTGTGATGGCCATGTCTAATATTGGCGTGACACCATGAATTTCGCGCTTAAGGCCAGTTGATAATATACAGCTAGCCCTAACCCCATTATTACCCAGCGAGCCACCCGTCATCAGGGCAGCTGGAAGAGTTGGATACAGCACCAGAAGATGGCGCTTCTATGAAAGCGCCATTTTCTGGGGCGGCTGAGCACTGCAATGCGCAGCAGGGGTGCCCAGAAGGCTTGGGCACCCTGCGCTGTGGATTACAATCCCCAGCTGCCTAGTTGTACCCGGCTGGACACAAAAATTGGGCGAAGCCCACGTCATTTTTTTTTTTTAATTTCATGAAATTCATGAAATAATTAAAAAAAAAAAGGGCTTCCCTATATTTTTGGTTCCCAGCCGGGTACAAATAGGCAGCTGAGGGTTGGGGGCAGCCCGTAGCTGCCTGCTGTACCTGGCTAGCATACAAAAACATGGCAAAGTCCACGTCATATTTTTTTTGGGGGGGCAAAACACTCCTGCATACAGTCCTGGATGGAGTATGCTGAGCCTTGTAGTTCTGCAGCTGCTGTCTGCTCTCTTGCATACACTAGTGAATGGAGCATACTGAGCCTTGTAGTTCTGCTCCCCCTGTCTCTCCCTGTACATTTTAGAATTTTGAAGTAATGTTGAACGGAATCAGTCACCAGGTTTTTGAAGAGAGCAGTATAATGTGGGAAAAGAGACCCTAATTACATGCAGCAATTGTGAGTAGTGATGAGCGGACTCGCAGATAACCAGGAGCGGCGGGCCCATGTTATCTGTTTGTTTTTTTTTAATCCGCTTATTTTTTTATTGAAAACATGGCAGATATAAAATCACACATAGTAAATAAAGATTACATTACGTTATCTGGTTTTTAACATACGGTTCCGGTCCGGATTCCGGTCTACATATAAGTGTATGGGGACTAGACTCCAGCTATTAAAAATGTTGGCAGAAGGGATAGGAGCGCACATGCTTTACTTACTTAGCATCCGTCATGGCTGTACACTGCTTCCAGGCTGTTCATTCATTTCCGGGGCCGATAATTAACCCTCATTGAATATTTACTGCTTTCTCTGCCCACCGGCGCGTGTGATTGGTTGCAGTCAGACATGCCCCCACCTTGCAGCATGTCAGCTGAATACATCCAATCACAGGCGCTGTGTGTATTTGCATTGATAACTTTATACTTTATAATGATTTTTATTAATTCATGTCCTGCTTGAGTAAATAGGAAGATGAAACACAGGTGCAAAACACATTTTGGTTAATGGCTAATTTAAGAGCACCTATCAATTCATATGAAAGAAGAGTTATTGCATTTCAAATGAAGATATAATAATCAGTAATAATTACTAACAGGATCTTTGCTTGTGGCATTTACAAATCAGTAATCTCTGCCATTTTGCATAACCTAATGCTGAGCATCTTCTTACATACCAGCTAAGCATAATAGAAACACGGTCATAGATGCTATGCAAATGATTGTCTTTGCATAAACAAAATCGGACTGTTTCGTTTGTCACACCATCATAAGAAAAATTATATGAATGATATTCAAGGTAGTTGTCCATTAGCTATAGGACTTGGACTCCTCTCACGCCCTTAACCCCTTCACCCCCGGGTGATTTCCTGTTTTCATTTTTTACTCTCCTTCTTTTAAGAGCCATAACTTTTATATTTTTTCATGCACATATGAGGGTTTGGGGTTTTTTTGCGGGATGAGTTGTACTTTTGAATGACAGCATTCATTCTACCGCATAGTGTACTGGAAAATGGGAAAAAAAATCCAAGTGGGGAGAAATTGTAAATTCTATTTCTGGGTCGGAGAAAGTTCATGGTCTCAATATATTTCTCCCGAGATGAGCATTTAATTTTACTACAATTAATTAATTTTGATAAACCCCCTACATGTACACAACATCTTTATTTTCCCTATAAACTAAACAACAAGGTGGGTTGTATTAATAAAGGCTGATATTTATTTTAATAACAATTCATGTACATTTTCCCTTAATGCCTCCCACTGTCTGAGAAATGTAGGTGTTGCATCCTTCTTCTATATTTAGAATTTCTCATTTCCCTGTATCCTGTATCTTCTCTTAATCACATGGAGTCATTCACATTTGTGGGAGCTACTGCAGTAGGTGATATTTGCAGCCACTAAATAACAGAGGTATTGGATAAAACAGAGTTCGTCAATCTTTTATAATTATACCTGCAACCAGGGGCTGTCTGGCACATTTTAGCCTAGGGGGCAATCATAAGGCAGTGGCCCTAAAGTTGCGGCTGCCCTCCTTTTTATCTCTGGCAGCTGCATTAAAGCAGCAGAGGTAACAGGCTTTATGAACAGACTGGTACATATATATGGGAACAAAACCACGCTTACTGCAATAGAACCAAGATGACTACATAGATACGGGAACTGCAAGGAGCTTACTACAGAGATACAAGATCAGAACTGAGCTTACTACAGAGATACGAGATCAGAACAGAGCTTACTACAGGGATAAGGGAGCAGAACCGAGCTTAATACAGAGATATGAGATCAGAACCAAGCTTACTATAGAGATAAAGGTGCAGAACAGAGCTTACTACAGAGA
This sequence comes from Anomaloglossus baeobatrachus, assembly GCF_048569485.1. NCBI lineage: Eukaryota > Metazoa > Chordata > Amphibia > Anura > Aromobatidae > Anomaloglossus > Anomaloglossus baeobatrachus. The sequence continues at coordinate 165,559,867 of NC_134358.1, read as the reverse complement.
TAAGAGAGCAACACCGTGCCTTCTATAGAGATATGGGAGCAGAACCGAGCTTAATACAGAGCTAAAGGTACCGCCACACATAACGAGATCGCTAGCGAGATCGCAGCTGAGTCACGGTTTCCGTGACGCAGTAGCGATCCCGTTAGCGATCTTGTTATGTGTGACACCTACCAGTGATCAGGCCCCTGCTGTGAGATCTCTAGTTGTTGCAGAATGGTCCAGGCCATTTTTTTCAAAGGCGATGTCCTGCTGGGCAGGACACATCGCTGTGTTTGACACTGTGTGACAGGGTCACAGTGACTGCTGAGATCGTTATACAGGTCGCTACTGCGACCTGTATTGTTCCTGCATCGCTGGTAAGATCTGACTGTGTGACATCTCACCTGCGACCTCCCAGCGATTTACCTGCGATCCCTATCAGGTCGCATCATTTTCGGGATCGCTGGTAAGTCGTTGTGTGTGACTGGGCCTTAAGAGTGCAGAACAAAGCTTACTTCAAAATATTCAAAGTTTCACAGATCAACAGTTCACGGAAAAGGCGCACTTCATCCAGGTCAGTGGATGGGGTAGGAATCCTATTCGTTACGCCAATTTGTCGCAGGCGGGGGACAGATCACAACCGGGGGGGCGCTCGAGGCACTCGGATCCAGGCGGTGGCTGTGGCTCGAGTGGCAGCGGGATCCAGGGCTTGTGCCGCCATCTGTCGCCCACGAGTGAAAAGGGGGTTTATTTACAAGGGAAATTTTGTGACGCCACCCGTGGGTTGCGGTGATGAGATGTTGGCACCGCCTCTGCCTCTGGGGACAGTGTCCGGGACCGATGGTGTAGGGCAGCAAGATGGTATCCCCTCCACGGGTAGGGGAGGTGTAGTCCCGGGGCCCAGGGTATTGTGAGGGATTGCAGGGAGCAGGAAACTCACAGTTCGGTTGTCATGGTGCTGGATGAGCTGCTGATGACTTGGATGGTCAGTCACCACACACAGTCTGTATTGTAAACCAAATTGCCAATGGCCGGTTACCTTTGGCGGAAGTCTTCGGGTCCTACACCCAGATATACAACCAGGAGCCCTTTCTTCCACACTTTGTCTCTTTCTTGTCTGGACTAGCCCGCTTAAACGGCCTCCGGACCGGATCCCCTCTCTCGGCACTGGCAGGCTACAACCCTGTCCCGGTCGGCCTCAAGTTCCCCGCGACCGGATCTATGTCGCCTGTGGCCCTTACTGCCACCTAGTCCGGTAGTCCAGGGCTCCACCCCCGACTACCAACCTCTCCAGGGAGCTCCAACTCCCTCCTGTTAGCTCTTCACTGAATACAGCTCAACTGAAACTAAACTCTGCTTTGTCACTTCTCAAACTCTCCTCGACCCCTCCAATTTTCCTGGGGAGAGGATGAGTAGGGCCTGATTGGCTGGTGTATATCTGTGTGGGGACTGTGTTGGTGCCAAGGAGGATTAACTCTTTTGTGACTACCTGCTTTTGCCAGGGCGTCACAGTAGCAGGGAGGCAAGACAGATCGGGAACACTTACCAGAGCCAGTATACAAGCTGCAAGATAGAAATATGACTAGCCCTGAGCCATAGGTAGAGAGGCAATATATAGCGTCCTGGGATCCAGAACGAGGCAAGAGAAGTTAACCCCTGACATGACCAAGCCACAGCTGGGTGTAACCAGCAGCAGGGAAAAGCCAGCCTGGACCATGACAGTTCCTGTGTGCATTTGAAAACATTAATTTGGCTTTTTTATGTTTTTTTTTTTTTTTTGAGTAATGGCTTCTTCCTGGCAGTGGACTTTCAGCCCATGTTGATACAGTACTCGTTTCACTGTGAACAAAGACAAATTTTTCCAGCTTCTGCCAGCATCTTCACAAGGTCTTTTGCTTTTGTTCTTGCGTTGATATGCACATGTCTGACCAAAGCACGTTCATCTCTGGTATACAGAACCCGTCTCCTTCCTGAGCGGTATGATGACTGGAGATTCCCATCTTGTTTGTACTTGCATATAATTGTTTGTACAGATGGAATTTTCACCCAAGGATGAACCAGACTTGTGCAAGTCCACAATGTTCTTTCTGAGATCTTGGCTGATTTCTTTTGACTTTCCCATGAGCCTACACAAAGAAGCAGTGTGTTTCACGTGTGCATTAAAATACATCCACAGGTGTGTCTCTAATTAACGCAAATGTTGCTAATAAACCTATCAGAAGTTTCCAAAGACATGACATCATCATATGGGCTGTCCCATATTGTTTAAAGGCACAGTACTCTTAGTATATGTAAATGCTGGCATTGCAAAAAGTAATAAACATGTCTTAAAACATTCTCTCTCTTTCTCATTATTCTGGCATTTGGCAAATATAAATAATTTTGGTACCTAATTGACCTAAACGGGAAAGGCTTATTCTGATTTCATGAGTGAGGAAAAACATGCATATGTGTCTTTTTAGATAGTGTATGTAAACTTCTGCTTTCAACCATTATCTTTTTTGTTTATCCCTTGTTTTTAAATAAATGTGATGTTTTAATCTTACCCGTTTGCGGTTGTTGAATCTCCTATACATCTACTCACACTCTATATTACCCAGGAATCGGACTAGTCTCCTTGCACCACATCCACAATGGAATCTCCTAGTGAGCTAATGTTTTGTGCATTTTAGAATGCTGTATATAAGAGTTTACTGGTGGTGGACACAGCTCATAGGAGTAAAAGCTGGTGACATGTTCCCTTTAAAAGGGAATCTGTTACCAGGTTATTGCCACTTAATAGAGATACGGATTCTAGTTGTGTTTCACTTACTGGACTGCTTTGTGTAGTTTTAATAAAAAAATACTGTTTAATCAGCAGTAGATTATAATTAGTGAACTGCTTGCCTTGCTGCTAGATAGTCCAATAGATTCATGAGCTCTGTATAACTGCTAGGTCTGCAGCAGAGAAAACATCATATTTTTTTCAAAATGACAGCAAACAGCTCAGTAAGTGACACATCGCTGGAATCAGAGGTTCTGTCTCAACATTATGTTGCTCTCAGATGGGGGAGCAAAAACTGGAGACAAATTCTCTTTAAATCAAATTTGCATAATTTGGAACATGATGTATAAAGATTTCTAGCATATTCCCTAGTACTCCTTCCAAACTGTAATTTGCTATTAGTGCTCTAGCATGGACAGAACTTAATAATTATGTAATTTGTGCTTTTTGTGCATAGCTAGAACTAAACAAAACTACTTTTAAATGTATCTTTTTAAAGTAGAGCTCTGTTTTTGAACAACTCTTTTCAACTGTGAACTGTTGATAAAAAAAATCTGTATGAAATATCAGGAACTTTGGGAACACTTATTTTGTGTTTTGAGTTCCTAAAAAGGGTTGTATGAGCTTTAAAAGAGGGATGTGCTTTATTTTTCCATTTTAAAACAGAACAATAATTGAACAAAAACTATGGCCCCAATTTTTACGCCATTCTTCATGGGGGAGTGTGATCAGTAGTGTAACTAGAGTCCAATGGGCCTTGATGCAAAATTTGGACTTGGACCCTCCCTTGCATGTTGGTCAGATATATAGGCCCTTGTAGCATGCTAGATCCTATAAAGACATTCGTATTTGCCTCCATGTAATAATGGTCCCTATCCTGTAATAATTTCCCCAATCCTGGCCACATCCTATAATATGTCCCTATCCTGTAATAATTGTCATCTCCTGGCCCCTTTCTGTATTAATATCCTTGATCCTGGCCCTTTCCTGTAATGTCTCCATCCTGGCCCCTTCCTGTAATAATGTCTCCCATCCTGGCCATTTCCAGTCATAATGTCTCCCATTCTGAACCCCCCTCCAATAATAATGTCCCTCATCCTGGGTCTCACCCTGGTATAATGTCCCCGATACTGGGCCTTTACTGGTATAATCTCCCCTATTCTGCGCACCTTCATGGTATAATGTCCCCTATCCCGGGCCCCTTCTTGGTATAATGTCCCCTATACTGAGCTCCTTCCTGGTATAATGTTCACCATTTTCGGCTGCTTCCTGGTATATTGTACCTTATTCTGGGCCCTTTCCTGGTATAATATCCTCCTTTCTGAGTCCCTTCTGGTATAATGTTGTCACGCTGTACTCTAAGATGTACAATAGCAGTACAGCGCAGTAATGTGGGACTGAGAGGATTCCTGAAACTATCTGAGAAGGTAGTTAGCTGGTAAACCACTAGGGGGCATAAAGGTGGAGGAAACGTATGAGCAGGGAATTCCCTAGCAGAGGTAATACTAGTCAAGCCCACCAGATGGCAGTAGAATCGTCAGAAAGCCGTGTCACAACATGAGGTCTTGTAAGTACACAAGGGCAAAGTCTAAACATAGTCAGAGGGAAGCAAATAGTCAGTAGCCGGGAAATCAGAGCCTAGAAGCGAGGGGGAGTGGGAAGACAAGAGAGAATAAAGGTAAACAGATAAGGAACGAACAGGGAGACAGCGGGAGAGACACTGATGGAAACAGACAACAGAGGAGGTTAACAGGTCAGGTGAACACGGAGGTCAGGAGGGGGCAGGGCAGACAACAGGTCACTCAAGAGCAGAACACAGCAGAGCCAGAAGTAGCACTGGCGAAGTCCAAGAGAAACAGTGCCCTAATAAAGCAGCCTGACCTCCAGAATGAGGCAGAAAGGATTAACCCCTAACGTGACTTGCATCAGAAGTGAAACTAAAAAAAAGGCTCAGCTCCAGCTGAGCCAGGAGTCAATCATGACAAATGTCCTACATCCTGAGTCCCTTCCAGTCCTCCCTTTTGCCGCTCTTCTCCAACACATTATATAAAAAAACAACATTCCTCTTACCTTACTCTGCTCCCACAACATAAGGTGTCCTCTTCTATAGCTGGTAGCAGACTTCAACGTACACGTCACATGCAGCGCACAATGTCACTGCCATGCACAACCTGTGACCGACACACTGACGTTAGCTCCTGGCCTTTGATTGGCTGGTGGCATGTATGACAGTGCAGAGAGCCACTGGGTCTCTGAGCTGCAATTCATTTCAGCTGAATGTGTGTCCTCACACATTTAGCTATAAAAAGCTGTGTGTGTGGTGAAGTCAGATGCTCTTGATTCATTAAGAGGCACAACACCACAAATCTTACTCTAGTTTGGACTGGTCTAAAATTTGTGGTGCAAGTAATGCTGCCACTTGTCATGTATGATGAGCCAGGGTAGCTCCCCCCTGTTCTAGCTCCACCACTTTGTCAGAGACGAGTAAAAATTTAGCGAGAAGACCAAAAGTAGCTAAAGATTAGCGCAGCCTTGCGCCAAAATTTTACAATTTTTCACAGCTTCTTATACCCGAGTTCTGGCGTAAATGCTCCGGTAAATTGGGGCCTATGTCTTCTAGTGCAACATTAAGTTGCAAAAGGCTAACCACAGTACATGGATAAAAAGGATCCTATTTTTTAGAAAACTATTTTTCTCATGACAACTCTTTGAAGGGGTTGCCCAGGACTTAGGATAAGTCATCAATGTCTGATCCATGAAGGTGAGACAGCCAGCATCACTGCCGATCAACTGTTCCCAGCGTCACCACTGTCCAGAACTGCACAACACAGCTTTGTAAACTGTATAGTGGCCACAGTTGGGAGGACGCGTGAGAGACTGAGTAAGGACGGTTAGTCCGAATCGCGTCCTCGCAGCATGGTATAATGGACTTTTAATGCTTTTCTAATAAAGAACTTTTAATTTTACATACTGGAACTGTGCTGGATCAACTTTTTTCTTTTGAATTGTGGGTACCAAAGGAGCGGGCTGACTCCATTCAGATCCCTGCACGGTCAGATGATGGTCTCCCAAGCAGAAAGGTGAGCTGGATGCACATTTGTAAATGCTTTGTGTGGCCACAGTTGCACATCTGCTCCTAATCAATAGGAGGCGTATATGCAATACCCAGCTGCAAACACTATTTCGCTCAGCATCAGAGCAGTTCTGGCCATTGTGAAGAACAGCCGATTGGCAGGTGTGCCGGGAGTTGCATACCCCTAATACCTTATCCTAAGGATAGGCCATTAATATTTATCTACTGGACAACCCCTTTAATCTTCTAATTTCCATTATTTACTTTGGCTACATTTATAATTCACTTGCTTTCCTGTTACAGAGCACTGTATTTTCTCAAAGATTATAGCAGCAAAATTTAGGGTCATGGTGCACTGCATTTTGCAATCAAGCGATAACTCACAGTCAATATATTATAAAAAAAAATGGGTCCATCACAGTTTCTAAAATTACATTTTTTTATTTGAACAGGGTGAACTAAAAATATATTTATTTCAAGTGCATTTGAATCAGTTATAAAATAAATATGGAAAAGGAACATGAAAAATCAAATAAGTTACACATGGTTTTACAGGATGTATGAAATAGGTTAATAAGGTATCTAGCTAATACTGCCACAATTCATGCGTTCTCTCAATCTAATGTCTTTGTGCATTTTGTTATTCATTGCTGTAGGTTTAGTATTCTTGTTTTTGCGTTCAGTTTTTGTCCATTGCCCTCATGAGCATTCATTACATTAAAACATATCAGGATGTGATTATCCGTCACACTGTATTATGGTAATGCTTGCAGTTCAAGGCAGAGAAACTGGTTTATATGATAACCCTGAGGAATGTATCTTTGTATATATTACATGTATTGTTAAGTGCAATTGAGTATATGCAAAGCGTCATAATAGTTAAGGTCATACTTGGTAACAAAAAAATGAAATATAAAATGCTAAACATTCCTGTATGAAAGTACTTGCTAGAAAACAATATATATATTTATTTGCAAGTGATTGATGCTAGACGCCAAGATCAAACTCACTGGCTTTACGGCTTGCTATAATTGAATGTTAACCCTTGTGCTTCGTTAGAGGTATAGTTTCATGATTCATCAGCAGCTAAAGGGTTAACTTGTGCATAAGCTGAACCTATTTTTATTCTAGAACCTGCCACTGTAAAATGATGATCTTTAGAAGAAAATAAAAAAAAAGTATCACTTTGGAACTCTACATGCTGGGAAGCTCACTTCCATGCTCAAATACTGCCTGTACAAACTGCTTGAAAATTCGATCCATGTAGGTCTGCTGCCTTGGCCAGATGCCCTCCAGAAACCCTATGTGGCCTCCATAGGCTGTAAGCACCAGTGCAACGTTTGGGTTTTGTTTGGCACTTTCCACTGGGATTGCTGAAAAAAAAAGAAAGTCTGTCATAAATCAAACAGATATCTGGGTTTTAGATTATTGTTAAAACTCATGTGACTGAAGAAATATTGATATTCTTAAAAATCATTTATCAATGTGAAGGGTTATTCCCAAAATCAGCTACAAGGTAGGGGATAACTTAGGGGTACTTTGCACACTACAACATCGCAAGCTGATGGCAGCGATGCCGAGTGCGATAGTCCCCGCCCCCGTCGCAGCAGCGATATCTTGTGATAGCTGCCGTAGCGAACATTATCGCTACGGCAGCTTCACATGCACATACCTGCCCTGCGACGTCGCTCTGACCGGCGAACTGCCTCCTTCCTAAGGGGGCGGGTCGTGCGGCGTCACAGCGACGTCATACGGCAGGAGGCCAATAGAAGCGGAGGGGCGGAGATGAGCGGGACGTAAACATTCCACCCACCTCCGTCCTTCCGCATAGCCGGCGTGAGCCGCAGTGACGCAGGTACGCTGATGTTCCTCGCTCCTGCGGCTTCTCACACAGCGATGTGTGCTGCCGCAGGGGAACGAGGAACAACATCGTACCTTCGCTGCAGCGAAATTATGAAAATGTCGGACACTACACCGATTATACGATTACGACGCTTTTGCGCTCATTAATCGTATCAAAAAGGATTCACATACTCAGATGTCGACAGTGACGCTGGATGTGCATCACTTTTGATTTGACCCCACCGACATCGCAGCTGCGATGTCGTAGTGTGTAAAGTACCCCTTAGGTTGGGTGCCCACGATCAATGTTTGCAGCATTTTGGATGTAGTGTGTTTTCCCTGCGTCCAAAACGCTGCGTTGTACAGTACAAACATAGTGGATGGGATTACTAGAAATCTCCTGCCCACTGTGCGTGTACGGCCCGCAGCGAAAACTGACCTGGGGTGCGCCTTTCAGAGTTGCAAGCATGTCAATTCTTTGCTGTGGAGTTGCAAGCGTTCTCCATAGGGAGAACACAAGTGAGAGACCGCAGCTCCCCGAACTCTGATCATGAGCACCGGTAGCGGCGATCACCTGCGCTCTCCTGCGGAGAAGACTCGCTGCCCCGCAGGTCAAGATGCAGTGGATTCTGATTACCCTAAGCAATTGTCCGGGTTCTGACCTCAGGGACCCTAGTTATCATAAGAACGGGCTCTAGATCCCATGAATTGGGCTCTGCAGATGTCCTTCGACACAGAATTTGGCAAAATCGTTTGGACCTTGAAAGCAAGATTAGTGCTAACTCAAATTATTTGACCAATGAAGCAGTCTACACTAAAGGCCCCGTTACACGCAAGAACGTATCTAATGATATATCGCCAGGGTCACGGATTCCGTGACGCACATCCGGCGTCGTTGGCGATGTCGTTGTGTGTAACAGCTCTGAACGACTGTTAGCGATCAAAAATACTCACCTTATCGTTGATCGTTGACACGTCGTTCATTTTCATAATATCGTTGCTGTGGCAGGACGCTGGTTGCTTATCGTTCCTGCGGCAGCAAACATCGCTATGTGTGACACCGCAGGAACGAGAAACATCACCGTCCCTACGGCCGCCCACAATGAGAAAGGAAGGAGGTTGGCGGGATGTTACGTCCGCTCATCTCTGCCCCTCCGCTTCTATTGGGTGGCCACTTAGTGACGTCGCTGTGACGCAGAACGAACCGCCCCCTTAGAAAGGAGGCAGTTTGACGGCCAGAACGACGTCGCTAGGCAGGTAAGTATGTGTGACGGGGACTAACGATGTTGTGCGCCACGGGCAGCAATTTGCCCTTGACGCACAACCGATGGGGGTGTGTGCTTTCACCAGCGATATAGTTAGCGATATCGCTGCGTGTAACACCTCCTTTAGTGTGTAATTAAAAGGAACCCATCAGCTGCAAAAAAGCTACTGGGCTACAGATATAGTGGTAAATGTTTAAATCATGTTAGGCCAGTTTATTGAAAGTGCTAAAAGGATAAAATTGTGTTTTATTATTGCAGGGAAAAAAAAAAAGAAAAAATGCAAGGTTTTGCTGCGCTGCTCAGAAAAGTGGTGATGAGGTTGTTGGAAAGTAGATTTATTGAAGATTAACATGCCACTACGCGTTTCGGTTATACATATCTCGGTACAGCCAGATCCCACACAGGAGCGCCCTCTCTCTCTTTGTTTTATTATTGCAGTCGCTCTCTTCCAGTCGAGGTGGTGCAGAGTGCAGTTACAGTCACAGCTCACTATAGCCTGAGCACACTGTGATCACTCCCCAGTACATTGATTGACAACCTGCTCTGCAGAATATATGTGTAGTGTGTGTGTGTGCAGAGCAGATTGGCAATCATTGTTCAGGGGTGTGATTACAGTGAACTCACTGTATACTGATCGGTGACCGTTTACAGCCCCCTGCATCACTCTGATGATGAAGCAAATGGCTGCAGAGAGAATATAATTTCACTTCATTAACAACTTGATGGCTATTTACCTGCAGACTACCACTATATTTGCAGGAAAATAGCATGTTTGGATCTGACAGGTTACCTGCAATAATTCTGCTACCAAGTAAGATATATTCATATAGGTTCCAGGAGAATCCATATACAGTGGGTACGGAAAGTATTCAGACCCCTTTAAATTTTTCACTCTGTTTCATTGCAGCCATTTGGTAAATTCAAAAAGGTTATTTTTTTTTCTCATTAATGTACACTATGCACCCCATCTTGTCAGAAAAAAACCCCAGAAATTTAGAAATTTTTGCAAATTTATTAAACAAGAAAAACTGAAATATCACATGGTCATAAGTATTCAGACCCTTTTCTCAGTATTGAGTAGAAGCACCCTTTTGGGCTACTACAGCCATGAGTCTTCTTGGAAAGATGCAACAGGTTTTTCACACCTAGATTTGGGGATCCTTCTTCCTTGCAGATCCTCTCCAGTTCCATCAGGTTGGATGGTGAACGTTGATGGACAGCCATTTTCAGGTCTCTCCAGAGATGCTCAATTGGGTTTAGGTCAAGGGCTATGGCTAAACCAGTCAAGAATGGTCACAGTTGTTCTGAAGCCACTCCTTTGTTATCTTAGATGTGTGCTTAGGGTCATTGTCTTGTTGGAAGGTGAACCTTCGGCCAAGTCTGAGGTTCAGATCACTCTGGAAGAGGTTTTCTTCCAGGATATCTCTGTGCTTGGCCGCATTCATCTCTTCTTCAATTGCAACCAGTCGTCCTGTCCCTGCAGCTGAAAAACACCCCCATAGCATGATGCTGCCACCCCCATGTTTCACTGTTGGGATTGTATTGGGCAGATGATGAGCAGTGCCTGGTTTTCTCCACACATACTGCTTAAAATTATCACCAAAAAGTTCTATCTTCATCTCATCAGACCAAGAATCTTATTTCTCATAGTTTGGGAGTCCTTCATGTGTTTTTTTGCAAACTCTATGCGGGCTTTCATATGTCTTGCATTGAGGAGAGGCTTCCGTCAGGCTACTGTGCAATAAAGGCTCGACTGGTGGAGGGCTTCAGTGATAGCTGACTTTGTGTAACTTTCTCCCATCTCCCTACTGCATCTCTGGAGCTCAGCCACAGTGATCTTGCGGTTCTTCTTTACCTCTCTCACCAAGGCTCTTCTCCCACAATTGCTCAGTTTGGCTGGATGGCCAGGTCTAGGAAGTGTTCTGGTGGTCCCAAATGTCTTCAATTTAAGGATTATGGAGGTCACTGTGCTTTTAGGAACCTTGAGTACTGCAGAAATTGTTTTGTAACCTTGGCCAGATCTGTGCATTGCCACAATTCTGTCTCTGAGCTCCTTGGGCAGTTCCTTTGACCTCATGATTCTTATTTGCTCTGACATGAACTGTGTTTATAGAAGATGATGGCGTGCACGCGGTCAAAAAGAAGGTGCTGGTAGATGGGATGAAAATCCCTCGCCATATAGATATATAAATCACTGCACTCTCAGGGATTATCATCACATGGCACAACTGAATACAGGCGCAGGAGCACAGTTATCACGAATCCTGGACATACAGTCATATGAAAAAGTTTGCAAATAAGAAAGCCGCGGAGACACCATCACATGTTTCTCAACGCTGGCAGGAAACTAGCCAGGTCTTTCACCGGGAAGGAACAACCACGGGAAGGGCAGTC